>NC_053494.1:74689251-74819251 GCF_905171775.1 Rana temporaria | reverse complement strand
GACCATGGCTGCATATGGGGGGGGGGACACATGGCTGCATATGGGGGGGGGGGACACATGGCTGCATATGGGGGGGGGGGACACATGGCTGCATATGGGGGGGGGGGGGACACATGGCTGCATATGGGGGGGGGGGGGACACATGGCTGCATATGGGGGGGGGGGGGGGACACATGGCTGCATAGGGGGGGGGGACACATGGCTGCATATGGGGGGGGGACACATGGCTGCATATGGGGGGGGGGCACATGGCTGCATATGGGGGGGGGACACATGGCTGCATATGGGGGGGGGACACATGGCTGCATATGGGGGGGGGACACATGGCTGCATATGGGGGGGGGGGACACATGGCTGCCTATGGGGGGGGGACATGGCTGCCTATGGGGGAGGGGGACATGGCTGCCTATGGGGGAGGGGGACATGGCTGCATATGTGGGGGGACATGGCTGCATATGTGGGGGGACATGGCTGCATATGTGGGGGGACATGGCTGCATATGTGGGGGAACATGGCTGCATATGTGGGGGAACATGGCTGCATATGTGGGGGAACATGGCTGCATATGTGGGGGAACATGGCTGCATATGTGGGGGAACATGGCTGCATATGTGGGGGAACATGGCTGCATATGTGGGGGAACATGGCTGCATATGTGGGGGGAACATATTTAAAAATAAAGTATCGGTATTCGGTATCGGCGAGTACATAAAAAAAAAAAAAAAAAAAAAAAAGTATCGGTACTCGTACTCAGTCCTAAAAAAGTGGTATCGGGACAACCCTATTTTTAATAGTGAAGAACCAGCATGCCACAGCTTGGATTTATCCCTCAGTGCACTTCAGAAGGACCCTGTCCTATGGTACTTTGCAGATATATGTCCCTATACCATTTCAATCTAGCAGTAAATTAGGAGACTCGTAATATGGTTCGTAGACAATGTCTTTGAGCCTTAACGTTTCCCTGTCAAATACTACATTGCATGCATGCCCTCCCTTAGAGCCAGTTCACACACAGGCGGCACGACTTTGGGGGTGACTGTATTGAAGTCAATGCAAGTTGCCCCCAAAGTCATACAGGAACCTTTTTCTAAGTCAGAACGACTTGCGTCGCTCCTATTAGAACGGTTCCATTGAACAGAGCGGACCGCAACTTGTCAGGCGGCTGAGTCGCCTGACAGGTCGCCCCTGTGTGAACTGGCTCTTACTCCCCATATACTCAACTAGTGGAAAAAATAGGATTTTTGTACTCGCCATAAAATCCATTTCTCTGAGTTCATGGACGGACATAGCAGCCTTTGACCTTAGGGTTATATCCGCTTCACTTCAGGAGAGTTTAGGCAGAAACAAAGCACTTTAAGTGTTAACACTTTCCTCAGTGCAGCTCCTCCCAGGGGGCGTGGTTCCCCGGGTATAACCCACACCCTGCTCTAGCAGCTTCCAGTTCGTAACAAGCAGTAAAAAGGAGGGGTGGGTGCTGTGTCCGTCCATGAACTCAGAGAAATGGATTTTACGGTGAGTACAAAAATCCTATTTTCCCTTCCGTTCATGGACAGACACAGCAGCCTTTGACCTTAGGGACATCCCCAAGCAGTGTCAAAAAAATTTGAGGGGTGGGAAAACACAGCAAACCAAGCTACACCCCAAACAAAACCAGAGTTACTCAACACAGGAACTCCAACTTTAAACTGCCGCCTGTAACATCATGCGGCCGAAGGAGGCATCAGAAGATGCACCCACCTCCACCTTGTAAAACTTTGAAAAAGTTTGGACCGACGACCAGGTCGCTGCCTTACACACCTGTAACACAGAGGCTTGATGCCGGAAAGCCCAAGAGGCACCGATCGCCCTTGTCGAATGCGCCGTAACCCGAAAGGGAGGCGCCCGCCCCTTCAGGGCATAGGCCTGAAGCATAACCTGTCGGATCCACCTAGAAATGGTGGCCGACGAGACTGCCAGACCTTTTCTGGTACCAGCCACCGACACAGTGAGTCCGACTTCCGGAACGGAGCCGTAGCAGATAAGTACACACGTAAGGCCCGAACCACATCCAGGGAATGTAAAGTGGCCTCCTAGTTTTTCGGCTGAGGACATAAGGATGGAAGAACAATGTCCTCAATGTGGAAAGCCGAAACAACCTTCGGGAGAAAAGACAGCTGCGGCCGCAGCACCACCTTAACCTTATGGATGACCAACTAGGGAGCCTTGCAGGACAAGGCTGCCAGTTCAGACACCCGTCTGATCGAGGTAATTGCTACCAGAAAAAAACATCTCTTGTGACAGTCAACAAGGGAATCTTTCGGATGTCCTCAAAGGGAGTATCCTGAAGCACCGAAAGGACTAAATTCAAGTCCCACGAGGGTAGTGGAGGGCGCACCGGAGGAGCCACATGTCGGACCCCCCGTACAGACGTACGCACCAAGGAGTGCGCCGCCAAAAGTCGCTGAACGTAAACGGCCAGAGCCGAAATCTGACTCTTAAAACGTACTCAAGGCGAGAGCCTGGTCCACTCCCCGCTGTAAAAAACAGCAGAATCCTAAACACCACATATGAGGGTGCCACTTCATCTCCACACAGATGTAGGCCTTCCACGTTTGATGGTAAATCCTACATGAGGTAGACTTCCGTGCACGCAGCATGGTAGAGACCACCGAGCCTGACAGGCCTCGGTCCTACAGTACCTGGCTCTCAACAGCCACGCTGTTAAAGCCAGTGACTGTAAAGCAGGGTGGAACATAGGACCCTGCGACAGAAGATCTATTCTCAGAGGTAGACGCCAGGGGGCGTCTGCCACCAAACGCACCAGGTCCGCGTACCAGGAGCGGCGCGGCCAGTCTGGGGCAATCAGGATTGTTGGAATCCCTACAGCTTCCACTCTGTGCAGCAGGTGAGGAAGAAGCTTCAGAGGAGGGAAGGCGTAAATCAGGCGATAGCGACCACACGGTGCCACCAACGCGTCTGCCCACAGGTCTTTCGACCTGGCCACGAACCGTGGCACCTTCCGATCGAGATGGGACGCTAGAAGGTCCATGTCTGGAGTGCCCCACTTCGGGCACAGACTATAAAAAACATCCGGGTGGAGTGACCACACTCCTTGGTCTAGCGTTTGGCGACTTAGGAAGTCGGCTGCCAATTCCGTACCCCCGGAATGCACACGGCCGATAGAGCCGGAACGGACCTTTCGGCCCACCGAAGGATGTGCGCGACCTCCGTTGCTGCAGCTGAACTCTGTGTGCCCCCCTCATGGTTGACGTATGCCACAGCCGTGGCGTTGTCGGACTGGATCCTGACTGGTCGGCCCTGCAGATCCAGGGACCACCTGACAAGGCACAGCTGGATTGCTCGGAGCTCCAGTATATCGACTGGCAGGCGGGACTCCTGAGTCCAGCGCCCCTGGGCTTACTGAGTGCCCCAAACGCCACCCCGGAGAGGCTGGCATCCGTCATGACCAGGGTCCAGTGGCAAGGTAGAAATGACTTCCCGGTCCGAAGCACCGGAGTCGTCAGCCACCACACCAGGGAAGACTTGACCAGATGACTCAACTGAATCTGGTAATTCCAGATAAGACGGGAGCTTGTCCCAACGTGACAGATTCTCCTCCTGTAGTTCCCTGGTGTGGAATTGGGCATAAGGAACTGCCTCGAAAGAGGGCCACCATCAGACCCAGAACCCTCATGCAGAATCGAAGAGATGACCACTAATGGGTCAACAGCTGCTGCACCGCAGAATGCAGTGCCTGGAGTTTCTCCGTTGGGAGAAAAAACTCTCGCCTCAGCGGAATCCAGGACTAGCCCTAGGCATTCCCGACGTAGAGACGGAACACTGACTTCTGGATATTCAGAAGCCAGCCGAACACTTGGAGAGCCTGACACGTGACAGACCCGTCCTCTTCTAATTCATGAAGTCCCCCCGATGGAGCGCAGCTATCACCGAGCGAATCGACTCCATCCTGAATTTTTGCACTTTGACAAAACAAATGAGGGCCTTGAGGTCCAGGATTGGACGGACCCCATCCTTCTTGGGGACTACAAACAGATTGGAGTAAAACCCCTGAAACCGTTCCATCGAGGGAACTGGCACAATCACTCCCCTGACCAGAAGATCCTGGACAGCCCCTGCCAGCAAACCGGAGGAAGCTGGAGGTTGGAAGGAAAAAGAATCTGTTTGGTGGACAAGAGAGGAACTCCATCTTGTATCCCGAGGAAACTACTTTGCAAACCCAACAGTCGGAGAGGAGAGACCTCCACCGAGCCGTGAATTTGCGAAGCCGGTCCCCCACTCGAGGCGGGGGCAGACCTTCAGGCGGAAGCAGCTTTGTCCGCAGACTTGTTGGGCTTGCGGTACCAGGTGTGCTACTGCCCCGCAGCGGGGGTCTTGGCACCTTAAAACCTTTCCTCACCGCACTGGGCGGGCGAAAAAAAAACAAACACTTGGGGGTAGTAAAGGAGGGCCCTTGCTCATGGCGAGGCTCCTAGCCCTTCCCAGACTGTGGGAGCAGTGTGCTCTTACCACCCGTGGCATCCTTAATGATGCCATCCAGGGATGCCCCAAAAGACCGTTCTCCCTTAAGGGGTAAAACCACCAAGGCCTTTTTTGAAGACTGGTCCGCAGACCAGCATATCAGCCACGCAAGGCAGCGCAGTACCATCGCATAGGCGGAAGCCCTGGAAAGCAAGAACGTAACCAGGACCGACTCACAGACAAATTTCAGACCTTGAACCAATTGTTCAGCCATGTCCTTACAGGTCTTGGAAGCACCCTGTGCCTCCAGCAAAAAGCTTTGCCCGTACAGTCAAAGTCCGGGCCAAAACCGGTCTCACAGCCGAACCCCCTACCGTGAAGATGGAGCGGGCCACAGCCTCCATTCTCCCATCCGTGGGGTCCTCAAAGGCAGGAGCCCCATCCACAGCCAACACGGTGGTTGCTCAACCTGGACACGGGAGGGTCCACAGACGGAGGAGAGACCCACTTTTACTAAACAGGTCCTCCACAAAGGGATAACGGGTCGCAAAGGCAAAAACTGTCTGCGGCGTATCCCATTCCTTGTACAACAAACTGTCCAAAAAAGGAACACAAGGAAACACATTTTCAGTGCGTGGCGGTCTGCGGGACCCAAAAGGGACTGGTACAGCAGGTGCCCCCGCCATATCCTCAAGTACTGAGTATCACTCCCGCAGAAAAAATAGCTCCAACCATTCCTATCAGCAACCGACCCTGAAGCAGAGTCGCTCTCACTGTGCACGTGGGTTAAGCCCGCATCATCTGACAATACAGAGATATCCCCAGAAGCAGGCCAGGGAGGGGGGCGCTAATATACCCCCCATCCGGCCACCAGTCGCTTCAAACCTGGCGAGAAAAACGCCATGACATTGCCTTAGCAGATGCGGCAGGGGCAGCAAGGGTTAACTCAGGCTGGCAGGGGAAGAAGTACCTGTCCAGGCTCCATAATGCCCCACCGCTGTGTCACCCAACTGCAAAGCAGAAAAACACCCGTCACCTCCCGGCCGTTACAGAGTATGGGGGCCCCCAGGGAAACTCACCACCTCACCCGGTGCAGCGCAAGCTGAGAGAAGCCTGAGGTGTGCTGAGAAGCCGGCTGCGCTGCGTCTGTCCCCTCAAGAGGATTTGCGGTTTTCTTGCATCTCTGGAACGGCCGCACGAGGCCAAACGAAATCCAAGATGGCCGCCGTAGTGTGAAAAAAAAAATGCCATAGGACCACAGGAAAATGGCTGCCGAGACATAAAAAGGCGCGGCTACAGCAAAATGGCGGCCGTTGCGCATTTAAAAAGCCCAAAGTGACACAGCACCACAGCGCAGCCATATGAAGAGCAGCACACAAAAAAAGGCCCAGCAGTGAACACACACAGCCCCCTGCAGTGAACACACACAGCCACCGCTAACACACAGGCCCGGTATAAAGACACCCCTGAAACCCCACCCCACCTCACAGCCGCTACCCAAATGGGAAAGGAGGGCGAGGAATAAGGGAGAGAGGAAAGCAGGGCAAACCCTCAGTCGACCCCTCCCAGGGGAACTTTCCAGCCATACCACCTTACCTGAGCAAGGGGCCACTACTTACCCGTCCTGCGACCACCAGCTGGAGGTATCCCAGACAGAACCAACGTCCGCATAAACGGCATGGCTGTCGGCCAGACACACTGTGACAAAGCCATAAAGGCCGGTCATATGTGTGCCTTAGAACAAGATGTTCCCGGCCGCCCCTGGAGCAAAGGGGCCTGTCGTGGACGACCCAGAGCTGAGGGCTGGCACACGCTCGTAGGCCGAACATGGGGGGGGGGGACAACAAGAGTCTAGGACCCAGCCTGTCACCCAGTCGGCAGTTGATAGAAGAATCTCAGGATCCAAAAATGCAGGAACAAAACAAAAGGCAGAAAAAAAAACCCCTCCAGAGTACAGGGACTCTAGAGTGCCTGACCTCTCCTGTCGTTGGGCAGAAAAAAACTGGAAGCTGCGCTAGAGCAGGGTGTGGGTTATACCCGGGGAACCACGCCCCCTGGGAGGAGCTGCACTGAGGAAAGTGTTAACACTTAAAGTTTCTGCCTAAACTCTCCTGAAGGGAAACGGATATAACCCCAAGGTCAAAGGCTGCTGTGTCCATCCATGAACAGAAGAGAAAAATAAATGTTTAAAAAATAAATGTTTAATAATATATATATATATATATATATATATATATATATATATATATATATATATATATACATATATACATATATATATACACATACACACACATATATACACACACACACATATATACACACACACACACACATATATACATACACACACACACACACACATACATACAGCCCACTTCCTGTGTATATAGAGTATTTACTGGCAGAAAACCCCCCATTAGCCTTACCGGTAACAGTATTTCCAGGACAGCTACTTGAAAAGATCCTCTACAGGAAACACAAATCAGATACAATTTAAAAGGCCTGTCCCTTTCCTCTGACCCTCAGTTGTTTAGAAGATCAAGTAAACCTCCAAAGTGCACTCGGGACACCTTCCAGGACAGCTACTTGAGAGGATAATCAAGATACTATACCTTAGGGAGGGACGACAGCCTGAAGCACTTTCCTATCAAAGGAAAGGTCCTGGCTGAAAAGCATCTGAACTCTTATAATGTTTGACAAATGCATGAGAGGACCACCAGACGGCAGCTTTAGAAATTTCTTCCCATGATGCCCCTGCTCTTTCTGCCCATTACTTAGCCATGGATCCCGTAGAATGGGCCCCAATTCTAAAGGTGGGATACGACCTGATGCTTTGTAAGTATTGCAGATAGAGCTTTTGAACGCTTTGGACCCTTTCTTGGGGCCACTGAACAATACTAACAGCTGGGAGGAACTCCTAAACCCACTGAATTTCTCTAGGTAAAGTAGAAGACATCTCTTTACGTCTAAGAAATCTTTCCGCCTCCGCATTTTTGGGAGAGGTACAGAAACTAGGCAGGACCACTTCACGAGACCTATGACAGTTAGATACTTTGGGTAAATAGAAAGGATCAGGTCTATTCACTACCCTGTTCTCTAGAATCCTCAGGAAGGGATCTTTACAGAAAAGGGACTGCAGATCAGAAATCCTTCTCCCTGACATAATAGCTAAAAGGAACAAAATCTTTAAGGAAATAAATCTCAGGGAAGCTTCATGCAAAGGCTCAAAAGGAGCCCTTGTTGGGATCTATCTTTAGTGTTAAATGCTCTAAGGAGGCACATGTTTAAACGATCATGTGAGCATGTCTAGACCTGGCTGAAAGGAACCTCCTGACTAAAGGATCTTCCACTAGCCTCTTGTCTGAAAACACAGACAGGACCTCAACATGAACCCTATATGGGTGCTGACAGTCCCTAGTCCCTTCTCCACTCCTCTGTGTAAAAAATCCAATACACAGAAAGTGGAAAAATAATCTAAACCAGATTTCCTTTGCCAGGATTTAAAAGTTTTCCAAACTTTCCCATAGATTCTTCTACTTGCCAACTTGCGGCTGTCCAGGATAGTTTGAATAACTTTCTCTGAACACCCTTTCAACTGTAAGATGCGCCGCTCAGCCTCCAGGCCGTCAAATGGAAGGTCTGAGGGGTTGAATGCAATACTGGTACCTGATGGGAGTAGATCAGGGGTATCAAAGTACCGGCCCGCGGACCGGTTTTAAATGGCCCGCAGGCAGGACGGGTGCCGCAGGAGTGTAGATCGAGGTGCATGAAGAGTAGCGCAGGAAGCGTCTGTCATAAGTTCACTTGTCTCTCATGTCACACTGCTACTCCCCGGCGGCCCCTCCTCTCTTCTCGTCCATCCCCATTTGCTTGTGACATTATCTGAGATGGACGAGAAGAGAGGGGGGGGCTGCCGGGGAGTAGCAGCGTGACATGAGAGACAAGTGAACTTATGACAGACGTTTCCTGCGCTACTCTGCCTTTGAAGAAAACAACAAGTAAATGCTGACCTGTGCCCTCATGTACCCTCATGTGCTGGGCTCTGTACATCAGGATACCCTGTCCCGATGTGCTGTGCCCCATGTGCCCTGATGTGCTCTCATGTGCCCCATGTTCCCCGATTGTGCCCCATGTGCCCTGATTGTGCCCTTGTGTGCTCGTATGTGCCCTGATTGTGCCCTGATGTGGCCCATGTACCCTGATGTGCCATGGGGCACATGAGAGCACATCATGGCACAATCAGGGAACATGGGGCACACCAGGGAACATGGGGCACAGCACATCAGGACAGGGCACATGGCACATCAGGGTACAGGACATGGCACATCAGGACATGGCACATCAGGGTACAGGGCACATGAAACAGCACATCAGGGTACAAAGCCCAGCACATCAGGGTACATAGGGTACCCTGATGTGCTGGGCTTTGTACCCCGATGTGCTGTTACATGTGCCCTGTCCTGATGTTCCATGTCCTGTACCCTGATGTTCCATATGCCCTGTCTTGATGTGCTGTGCCCTGATGTGCTCTCATGTGCCCCATGTTCCCTGGTGTGCCCCATGTTCCCTGATATGCTCTCATGTGCCCCATGAGGGCTCGTATGTGCCCTGATATGCCCCATGTGCCCCGATATGCTCCGATGTGCCCTGATGTGGTCCATGTACCCTGATGTGGCATGTGCCCCATGTACCCTGATGTGCTGGGCTTTGTACCCTGATGTGCCATGTCCTGCACTGTGCCATGTGCCCTGTCCTGATATGCCCTGCCCTGATGTGGCCTGTTGTGCTGTACCCCTATGTGCTGTGCTCTGATGTGCTGGGCTTTGTACCCCGATGTGCGCCGTGCACTCATGTGTGTTGTGCCCTGATGTGCTGTACCCTGATGGCGAGTGGTCAGTGTGTAGTGTAGTGGTCAGTGTGCAGTGTAGTGGTCAGTGTTAATAATGCATTTGCTGACACAGTACTGTTTTTGAAGTTTGAAAGTTTGCATGTGGCCCCCCATGGGATATGGAAACTTGACTTGTGGCCCTCAGGTAATTTGAGTTTGAGACCCCTGGAGTAGATCCTTCCGATCTGGTAGGGGCCAGGGAAGATCCACAGAGTGGGGTCTTCAGAGAAGAATACCAACTCCTCCTGGGCCACCAGGGGGCAATCAGAACCACTTCTGCCCGATCCTGAAAATTTTTCCATAACTACCAAAGGTAGGAGGGAAGGCGTAGAGCGAAATCCCACGGGAAGGATAGAGCATCCGTCCCCATGGACTCTTGTCTCTCCAGTGAGAAAAATACCGGCAGCTTTCTATTGAGATTGGAGGCAAAAAGATCCACTGCAGGAAAGCCCCATCTTGGCACAATCTCCTGGAATGTGACTTGATGTAACTCCCAACAGCTGGAGCCGACGTTCATTCTGCTCAGATAGTCCGCCAGCGTATTCTCTGATCTAATTGAGGCGACATTGATTTCTGCCCAGGACAGAATCTGCTGTGATAGTGTTAGAAGTGACTCTAAACGAGTGCCCCCTTGTTTGTTCAGGTATGCCACCGCAGTGGCATTGTCTGAAAAAAAAAAAAAAAAAAAAAACACACACACACACACACAAACACACACACACACACACTAGGTCTTACGAACCGAGCCTCTCTTGCAGAGCCAAGAGAGCTTTCTCTACAGCTGGCAGTTCCCTGAAATTTGAGGAGCGGTCTGCCTCCTCTGGTAACCAAGCTCCCTGGGTCTGCCAGCCCTGAGAGTGTGCACCCCAGCCCCACAGACTGGCGTCTGTAGTAACCTTCATTGGAGCATATTGCGCCCAGTTCTTCCCTCCCTGCAGGTGTTCCCGCTGCTCCCAACAGGAGAGATTGAGAAAATCCTCTTGGTAGCTGAACTAGCTGATCTAGAGAATCCTTCCTGCGATCCCAATGGCGCAAGAGAAAATGCCTGGAGTGTAATTGGGCCCAGGGCATCCCTGGGATGGCTGCAGTCATTAAGCCCAATAACTGCATGATCTGCCGAAGTGAGGTCTGTGGGAGCAATTTGAAGGCCTCTTCAGGATGCTTAAATTGATGACCATCCAGAAGCCGCCGGAGGCTTTCTGAACCAGAAAGACATGGGGATAAAATCCCCAGAATTTTAGATTTTCCGAAACAGGGGAAATGACCCCGTTTCCCACATAGAGACTAGATTCAACATGGCTTGCCGTCTTTTTTGGTTTCTCAGCAGATGAGAAAAAAAAAATCTCTGGGACTTTTGAATTCTAACTTGTAACCCCTTTCCAACGTGTGAAAAAAAGAAATTGTCGGAAATCTCTGCCCATTCTTTGACGAAATGGGACAACCTTACCCCTACCCTAGCGTCACTGGGGATTTTTGGAAGGGGCTGAAGGAGTAAAGAGAGTCCCCTTCTTTTGCTTATCTTTGTTAAAAGACCACTTTTTCTTCACCTGTTGGTTCCAAAATTAACTTTGTTCTGGAAAGCGTGAAAAGGCTTCTTATTCTGTGGCTTATTCTTGAAGGGAACCGTTCACTCTTCTCAGAAGAACAAGCTAGGACCTCCACTAAGGAAAAACCGAATAAGAGCTTGCCTTCAAAGGAATGCCGCAGAGCGTGTTCTTGGAGATAAGGTCCCCCTCCCAAGACTTAAGCCAGATCGCTCGCCTGGCTGAATGAGCAGAAGACCTAGCTGCAGCTTTCACAGAGGATGCAGCTGCGTCAGCCAAGAAGGCTACTGACTTGGAGGAACGCCCTTATTTCCTCTTTGGGGGTGTCGGATAAAAGGAGATCACCCAGACGCTGAACCCATACATCCAAATTCCTAGCCACACAGGTGGCCCCAAGGACAAAGCTGAAGCATCCCAGGCCTTACGCAGCAAAGAGTCGGCCTTCCTATCCATTTGCACTTTAAGGACCCCTGAGTCTTCAAAACGACAGGTCTGACTTTTTAGAAACTTGTGACATAGGGGCCATCTAGCTTAGGACATTTAAAGAAATTCTCTTCTATTTCAGATTGAAAAGCAAATAATCTTTTGTGCCCTTTAGACTGGAACAGTCTCCCTTCAGGTTCTTTTCATTATGAAAGAATCATATCTAAGTGACTGGTGAAGTGGGAAAGTCCTTGATTTCCACCCCTGAAGACCCTTATAGATTCTATCCTGCACAGATTGGATTTGCTGTGGCATCTCAATCTGTTCAGAGGCATAAATTGATTTTAAAAGTTCATCAATATCCTCTGCTGGAAAAAGAAACTTATGGTTACCCACCTCCCTATCGGATGAGGAGCTTGGGTTCCCCCCTTCTTCCAGATCTGAGGTATAGTGTCATGTGAATCACTGATCTCAGACCGAGGAGAGGGTCTAACTGAAGCTGAAGGCTCTTGAGTTCTGGGCCCAGAGGAAGAAGGCCCCAGACCTGCTGCTCTGTCATTGAAAGATCGTAAGGAGGCTACCACCTCCTTCATAGAAGACATTAACTCTTTAAAAGAGGTAGTCTCTGAACTAGCCCTAGATGGAGTCTCTGAACTAGCCCTAGATGGAATACAATCTTCACAAAAAAGCCTTTTATATCCATCAGGCAGCCTGGCTGTATAGTTTCCGCATTTATTTTTCATCGGTCTATCCTAGAAAAAAAAAAAAAGCCATAAAGAAATGAAGGCCCATACAAAAAGGTCCCCTGCTGCATAAACATGGGGGCAGTATGGGAACCGGAGGCTGCCGCTGGTTCCATCTGAACAGATGCTCCCTCCTCAGGCTTGTCCTCAAGCTCTATTGGTGAGTGGAGATCGGCCGGAGAGAATAGGCTGCTGTCCCAGGCAGCATGTCCTCGGTGTACTCGGCCATGTTCCTTATGGACACAGTGCCAGAAAGTGCGTCACGTGACTTCCGGTTCCGGCGCCATCTTGCTGCATCACCGGAAGTCCGACGCCATTTTGGTACACCTCGGTGAAGCCGAGGAAGACAAGGCTTCCACCAGCAGAGCTGGGGAAAAACCTGAAGGAAGTTGCCACCACCTACACAGGTAAGCAAGTATCTCCGAACAATAGGCAACCGCTCTGGCCGAAAAAAAATAAAACCAGGGACTGAACACAACCGGGACTTGGCCACAACCAGTACTGGATGTTGCCAGAGAAGGGGGGTCTGCCAACCACAGTTACCAGACCTAGGGGGAAAAGAAAAAAAAAAAAAAACACACACACACACACACACACACACACACACACGTGTGTTGGTGCTCCTGGAGGGTCAGGAAACACAATACAGTTGAGGGTCAGAGGAAAGGGAGGGGCCTTTTAAATTGAATCAGATTTGTGTTTCCTGTAGAGGGCGGAGCCAATCTCCTCACGTAGCCGTCCTGGAAGGTGAGGGGGGAACAAATGTTTTATAGCGCATTAAAATAAAAAAAACGCAGGAGGTGATTACCACCAAAAGAAAGCTCTATTTGAGGGGGGGGGGGAGAATGACAATTGTAGTTGGGTACAGCATTGCACAACTACGCAATTGTCCGTTAAAGTAACGCAGTGCCGTATCGCAAAAATGGCCTGGTCAGGAAGGTGGTAAAACCTGCTGAAGTGGTTAAAGCACCCACTATCCTACTAGCTTTAAAATAAGACATGAAATCTAAAAGATCGACACAGATAATCAAGTCAGAAAAAGACAAATAAACCAGTCCCTTTGCATGACGTACAAAATAATGTTCCAATTAACAATAGAAGTTTTGCTGAGACACAACCACAATACAAAAATCACATAACCGACTGTATTTAATACTAATAATTGTCAAACAGAGCTTAGGATACAACCAGACCAAATAGAGATCCTCCCCTTGGTCACAAGTTTTGTTTTTAAACAGAAATTGTATTTTTTTTATTAATTTAAAAAAATGCTTTTGGAGTACACAATCTAAAAGATAGTTTTCCATTTAAGATGCATTAATAATTTTGTTTATTCAGCATGAAATGGAGCTTAGATATGTAGCATGAGGCTGTATATTCTGCCATATTTACATTCTTGGTAAACTCATTCAATGAAATGCAAGCGAAGATAACATACACGGCATTGGTGGGGGTGTGACCGGATGTGAAGGCAGCAGGACGTGTTCTCTGTGAGCTCCGCATCGATCCTGCTATAATATCCTGCCTGTGGAGTTAATGTGTCCGTTTTGCGGTACTTTGGTACCGGGCTGCGTGGACCGAGTCCCGATCATGAGAAAGGGGGCATCCCGGCAGGCGAAGCAGTCCCAGAAGTGCCAGCACAGGACCCGCTCTACACAAGGCCCTGTCACGAGTCCAGCCGCTGCCATATCCTCTCACCAAGCGGGAACGGAGACAGGCTGAGAGGATGGCAACTGCAGCCGCAACTGCTCCAGTCGAACAGGTAGCAAGCCCTGAACAATCTCCGGCGGTTTCTCCGGCTCCTGAGACGGTGCAGGAGGCTATCACCAGGCCTATTCTTTAAGCCATAACTGCCAGCAATGCGGCGGTGATGGTCAGTATAGATCAGGGATCCTCAAACTACGGCCCTCCAGCTGTTGCAGAACTACACATCCCATAAGGCATTGTAAAACTCTGATATTCACAGACATGACTAGGCATGATGGGAATTGTAGTTCCTGAACAACTGGAGGGCCATAGTTTGAAGACCCATGGTATAGATCATCTCGCTGCAGAGTGTAATTTGATAAGGCATGACTTGGACAAGATACGGAGCAGGCTGACAGAGGCTGAGGAGAGGATTTCTGAGGTGGAGGATGTGTCCCACTCCCAGGGGAATCAGTTGGCAGAACGGCAAGAAGTGGTGAAGTTGCTGCAAAGCAGAGCTGAGCTGAAGATACCAAGGACAGGCAAAGGAGAAATAATGTGAGGGTGGTAGGCCTGCCTGAAGGTGCTCAGACTGCCACATTTGCAGAGCAATTTTTCAAACAGTTGCTGGACCCAGGGCTGTGGAGTCGGTAGATAAATGTTCGACTCCTCAGTTTTATGTACTTCCGACTCCGACTCCCCTGTATTAATATGCGAATGTATTTTATACATTCCTTGAGGGAAAGAAATGCAACCTACCACAGGACTACTGGCTGGGAAGCCAACAGTCTACTGTATTGCACAGTTTAAGCAAAAGACAAAAGACAAACACAATGAAAACAAATTTTCCTAGGAGAATCCCATAGTCATGTTTAAAGTTTAAGCTAACAATCGGAGTTTACAAGTTTTTATAGCCTTAGCTAAATGACAGCAGTTTTTCCAATGGTTTACAGCTTCAGTCTTGAACTATTGGCCCTCCATTCCCTTCACTTATACAAGTGTCTCACTCTCTAGTCCTGCAAAAAACATTTATTTAATCCCTTATCAGTGAGAGGCTAGGTTACACATGGACGCTGCGTTCCCTGTAAAAGCAGAACACAACACTATGGAAAGTATAAGTATTGTAGCTCCTAATTGTGCGTTGCGTCCCATATAGTGAAGCACATGAAAAGCATGCTTCTTCACGGTCACTTAACGTGTTCGTTTTGCGGATTACGTGAGGCACTGCATGCATTGGTCTTTATTCTTACAGTAGAGAAGTCATTATTTATAACTTTTTGTGAATTGGGACATTTAAACTTGCTTTTTTTTTTGCTTTTTTTTTTTTATTCCAATCTAAATTTAGTAGGAGTCGGAGTCGGTCCATTGTTTGCCGACTCCAGGTACCCAAAATTTCCCCCGACTCCGACTCCTCAGCCCTGGCTGGACCTGGGGATCTTCCTCCAACATACGTGGTGGAGAGGGCCCATCGGGTCCCTGCTGGCAGGCGCCCCCCGGGGCAATTACCCCCGGTCGTTCCTGGCGAGGTTCCTAAACTACAGGGACCGGGATATGATTTTGGCTGCCTCACGGAATCGTCTTGAGCTTAAATTTGACAATGCAAAGGTGATGCTGTTCCCTGACTTTTCGGCTGAAACCCAGAGACTGTCGTTCCTTCAATGATGTGCGGAGGAGGTTCAGAGAGAAGAATATTGCTTACAGTATGCTCTACCCTAGCAAGCTACATGTGCAACACAATGGTGCGGTTACATTTTTTGATTCCCTGCTAGATGCATCTGAATGGCTGGACCGGAATCCGTGAAAAAGCTGAGTTCGAGATGAGTATCTGTGTTCTGTTGGTTCACCTATTGTGCCCTTTTTCTGCTGGATACTGTGAGTGGCCAGGGACAAGAGCCTGTCTTGCTTTTTCTCCTCTCCTGGTTGCCCCCCCCCCTTTTTTTTTTATATATATTTTTCATTATTCCGGCACTTATTTTTTTCATCGATTGTCCGTATAGTTCTGCTACCTTGCAGGGATAAGTTTTTAATTTTCATTTTTATCTATCGATGTAAAATTATATATATATATATACACACATATGTATGTATGTATGTATGTATGTATGTATGTATGTATGTATGTATGTATGTATATATATATATATATATATATATATTAGGGATGCACCGATTATCGGTGGCCGATACATATCGGCCGAAAATAGCGTTTCTGAGTCCCTGCCGAAATAAAGATAAAATGCCGATAATAAAGCTGGGTGAATGGGTGATACCATTTTTTACTAGGAGGGGGGGAGGCAATGTTCATATCAATATATGTAGAGAATATATGCTGGCCACCAGACCTGCACATAGTGCGAGCAGCGGCAGTGGCACTGTACTAACTGTGTGCCGACTGCTGCTCGCGCTCCACCTTGTCCTCCTAGCAAGACCTATCACCTGTTGTTTGGACTCCCCCCCTATGGGGGAGTCTCTTGGTTTAGTCCGGCGGCGCGAGCCGCGTGACGTCACGGCCGGAGACGAGGGAGGACTCAGAGCGCGCAGGGAGCTGTGTCGGATCATCAGACATCACACTGCCTGCCTAGGAGGAACCTCCACTTAAAAAGTAAGCAAAGCAGTACTAACTTAAGTTGTGTACAAAACCTGTTAGGAGCAATCTGTTAAATGGCTTAATGGGGGGGGGGGGGGAGGGGACACAGGCACATGGTTAACTAACTGAGGTGACTATGTAAATAAAAAATCTGCCATTTTTTCACAGTGAGGCTGCAATTGATATTTGTTTTGGTAGTCAGATAAGGCAAGCATTGCTCAATAACACACAAACCTTTTTTTTAAGAAAACGTTTGTGTGTTATTGAGCCATGCTTGCCTTATCTGACTACCAAAAAAAACATTAATTGCAGCCTCACTGTGCCAACACATACAGCCACTGTGCCCATCACATCTAGCCACTGTGCCATCACATATAGCCACTGTGCCATCACATGCAGCCACTGTGCCATCACATGCAGCCACTGTGCCATCACATGCAGCCACTGTGCCAACACATGTCGCCACTGTGCCCATCAAATGCAGCCACTGTGCCATCAAATGCAGCCACTGTGCCATCAAATGCAGCCACTGTGCCATCACATGCCGCCACTGTGCCCATCAAACGCCACCACTGTGCCCATCAAACGCCGCCACTGTGCCCATCAAACGCGGCCACTGTGCCATCAAACGCCGCCACTGTGCCATCAAACGCAGCCACTGTGCCATCACATGCAGCCACTGTGCCATCACATGCAGCCACTGTGCCAACACACGCAGCCACTGTGCCAACACACGCAGCCACTGTGCCCATCAAACACCGCCACTGTGCCCAAACGCAGCCACTGTGCCATCAAACGCAGCCACTGTGCCATCAAACGCAGCCACTGTGCCATCACACGCAGCCACTGTGCCATCACATGCAGCCACTGTGCCATCACATGCAGCCACTGTGCCAACACACGTCGCCACTGTGCCATCAAACGCAGCCACTGTGCCATCAAACGCAGCCACTGTGCCATCACATGCAGCCACTGTGCCATCACATGCAGCCACTGTGCCATCACATGCAGCCACTGTGCCCATCAAACGCAGCCACTGTGCCATCAAACGCAGCCACTGTGCCATCAAACGCAGCCACTGTGCCCATCAAACGCCGCCTCTGTGCCCATCAAACGCCGCCACTGTGCCCATCAAACGCCGCCACTGTGCCCATCAAACGCAGCCACTGTGCCATCAAACGCAGCCACTGTGCCATCAAACGCAGCCACTGTGCCATCAAACGCAGCCACTGTGCCATCACATGCAGCCACTGTGCCAACACAGGTCGCCACTGTGCCCATCAAACGCAGCCACTGTGCCATCAAACGCAGCCACTGTGCCATCAAACGCCGCCTCTGTGCCCATCAAACGCAGCCTCTGTGCCCATCAAACGCCGCCACTGTGCCCATCAAACGCAGCCACTGTGCCATCAAACGCAGCCACTGTGCCCATCAAACGCAGCCACTGTGCCATCAAACGCAGCCACTGTGCCATCACATGCAGCCACTGTGCCATCACATGCAGCCACTGTGCCAACACACGTCGCCACTGTGCCCATCAAACGCAGCCACTGTGCCATCAAACGCAGCCACTGTGCCATCACATGCAGCCACTGTGCCATCACATGCAGCCACTGTGCCAACACAGGCCGCCACTGTGTCCATCAAACGCAGCCACTGTGCTATCAAACGCAGCCACTGTAACCATCTATTTTTGCCACTGCCAGTTTGCCCCATCAATTGCCGCCACTGTGCCCATCAAATGCAGCCACTGTGCCATCACATGCAGCCACTGTGCCATCACATGCAGCCACTGTGCCATCACATGCAGCCACTGTGCCCATCAAACACAGCCACTGTGCCCATCAAACACAGACACTGTGCCCATCAAACACAGACACTGTGCCATCAAACGCAGCCACTGTGCCCATCATTATTGCCACTGCCAGTTTGTCCCATCAATTTCTGCCAGTGTGCCCATCAAGTGCCACCAGTGTGCCCATGAATTGCCGCTAGTGTGTCCATCAATCTGCCTCAGCTGCCTACCCTGACTGCAAGCACCTAATGCCCAGGCATGTCCAGATTTTTTTATTTTTTTTAGGGTTTACTGAACTCCACTTTTGATTTAGTTCTACAGATGCTTCAATTTTTTTTTCCAGATTTCACTCCGTCTTGCTGTTATCCCTGCGCTACCCAGGAAATTTCAATCATGTCAGTGGTGTGGAAATATTTCACAATTTCTGAAAAAGACATAAAATTTGCAGTCTGCAATATTTGTTCAGCAGAAATTTCAAGAGGAGGTGCAGTGGCAAGGCACTTTTCCACAACAGGATTGATATATCATCTGAAAACACGTCATCCAGATCAGCATGCAGAATACAGCCAAACAACAAAACTTAAAAGCCCAACTAGCACAACACCATCTATTGCCACAGCATTTGAAAGAGTTAAGAAATTTGCCAACGATAGTGCCAAAGCACAAGACATTACAGAAAAACTTATGGAATTTATTGCCTTAGATGATCAGCCATTTTCTGTTGTGGAGGACATTGGATTTCGCAGGCTTATTGAACATATTGAGCCACGTTACACACTGCCAAGCAGACGCTATCTTGCTGAAACCTGTCTACCGAAAATGTTTGACCGTGTTGCAAAACACATTCATGAGCTGATGTCCACAGACATCCCAGCTATAAGTTTTACCACAGACATTTGGAGCGCAGACGTGTGTCCAACTAGCCTGCTTAGTTTAACAGCGCAGTGGATAGACACCGATTTTAATCTGAAAAATATCTTGCTTCACGCACAAAAGTTTGTTGGGTCACACACTGCAGCAGCAATATCAGAAGCATTGGATACCATGCTTGAAACTTGGCACATTGAAAAGAAGAAAGTTCATCTGATTGTTCGGGATAATGCACGGAACATGGCAAAAGCAATGGAAAATAGTGGACTCCAGAGTATACCATGCATGGCGCACACGCTGCAGTTAGCTGTGAATGAGGGAGTGCTGAGTCAGCGCAGCATATCAGAAATAACAGCAACAGGGAGGAAAATTGTAGGTCACTTTAAGCATTCAGTACTTGCTTATTCCAGATTACAAGCTGTGCAAGTACAGTTTGGAATGCCAACCAAACGACTGCAGCAAGATGTAGCCACGCGCTGGAACAGCACATACTACATGTTGGAAAGTCTAATTGAACAAAAGAGAGTCTTAGCTGCATACATGTCCGATCACGAACTGCCAGTAACATTGAGTTCACATCAGTGGATGCTAATGGAAAATATTGTTTCTATTCTTGCTCCATTTGAACAGTTAACCAAGGAAATAAGTTCAAGTAATGCAACTGTTGCTGAAGTTATTCCTTTGATTGCAGCACTGAAGCGTCTGCTAGCAAGAGAGGCACAAACTGATGATGGTGTAAAAACAGCTAAAAAAACCTTATTGCAGGCAGTTAACACACGATTTGAAGACATTGAGTGCAACGCTCTGTACTGCATCGCAACAGTACTAGATCCCAGATTTAAAGATCACTATTTTGACGTGGAGAAAAAGCAGCGTGCAATGGAAATGATACAGGCACAGTTGGAGGTAATGGCAACATCTGGTGAAGCAGAGCCGACATGCAGCACAGAGGTGCCAGGGAAACGGTCTCGTACAAGTGACAAGGAGCACATTCCCTCACTTTCTGACATGGTTGATGAAATCCTACAGGAAAGTACCCCAATCCACAGCAGTCCCACATCAAGTGCAGCTAGGCAACAGCTGGAGATTTATCTATCCGAACAACCTATTTCCAGAAGTAGCAATCCCCTTGACTACTGGCGCATGAACAAGAACCGATTTCCATACCTTGCACTGATGGCACGCAGATATTTATCTGCCCCAAGCACCAGCACAGAGAGTGAGAGACTGTTCAGTGCAGCATCCCACATTCTTGATGAGAAGAGAAACCGACTGTCTTCGCAGAAAGTTGAACAACTTTTGTTCTTGAAGAGAAATATGTCACTTTTACTGAAGTAAAAAAAAAAACGCATTCCAATTTGCTTAAAATTATGTAGCCATGTTACTTTAGGCTACATGTGGTGTTTACACTTTCATGTTGATTTCAGTTCTTTTATTACTATTTTGCACTATAATGTTTTCTTAAACTAGTTTCTAACTTAATGAGACAGCTGTCTAATTTTTCAAACTCAATGAAACCACTTTTTTTTTGGCTTGTACTTACCAGCCATTGGTCTTTTCCCCCACATCTTAGTCACATTCCAAGGAAATGGGAATGCAAAAAAGCAGCACCCCCCTGATACAAGAAGATTTGCCCTCTGATGGTTCTTCTTATGCACACTTTTGGGATTCCAATTTCCCTAAAATGCGACCAAGATGAAGGTGGACCCAGTGGTTGGTAAATATAAGCAAAAATAAAAATAAAGGATTTATTTTTGTTTTAAAAATAAGACCGCTTTCTCATTCAGGTATTAAACTACTGAATGAGACAATTGTTTCAGTTGGTGTTTAGAAGGGATGCATGTCCCTTTAAAGTGGAATAACACAATGGTATTCTTGCCCATTTATTTACACTGAAACCAATTTAAGTCTAGAGCTGCTGTTTGAGTTTATTACTTGATTTGTTATTCTTGTTTTGCAACAATAAGTTTTATATATTAATATATACTATTTGTGTCCAATTTTTAAATAAAAGTTTGGATTTTATTATATTGACTTGGAGCTTTTCAATTCTGGTTATTTTAAATCAATGAAGCTAATTAAAATGTCTCATGTAATACATACAATTATTGAAAAAAAAAAATGATATAGGGGAAAAACAAAACGTCATTTTCGGTTTCGGTTTCGGACTGAATTTTTTTTTTATTTCGGTTTCGTTTCGGTTCTGAAATTTCCATTTCGGTGCATCCCTAATATATATATATATATATATATATATATATATATATATATATATATATATATATATATATATATATATATATATACACACATATATACATATATACATACACATATATACATACACATATACACATATACACATACACACATACACATATACACATATACACATATACACATACACACACACACACACACACACACACACAGCTAAATGTTCTTTCAGACCATTTTATCTTTTTTTCGGAGGTGGTTGCTACATTACTTTTTTTTATTTATTATATTTTATTTATTTTTATTTTTTTGGGCACAAGGTGGCGCTGTTCCCCAACTCCTGCTGAACTGACTGCTCCCAAGTAGGGATGAGCTTCGCGTTCGATACGAACGTATGTTCGACTCGAACATCGATCGTTCGTCGAAACTCGAACAAAAATGGGTCGTTCGCGCCAAATTCGAGTGACGCAAAACGTCCCATAATTCACTGCGGCGTTGAGCACTGATGATTGGCCAAGCATGCTGTATGTCCCGCATGCTTGGCCAATCACAGCGCGCAAAAAACGAAGAGCCATAATTGGCCAAAGCCAGGGTGGCTTTGGCCAATTATGGCTCAGGGGGGTTTAGTACACGCCCCACACTATAAAAGGCAGCCTGCAAGGCGGCATCGTGTAGTACGTTCCGGCTTTGTGAAAGAAGGAGCAGTCAGACAGTTAGAGAGAGAGATAGATAGAGACACAGTGTCTTTTCTACTAGATAGATAAAGGAAGGCTAGTCAGTATAGTTAAATCTACAGTTTGTAGAGAATATATTCACATCCCTAGGAGTTGTCAATATATTTATAAACTGTATAGCTCAGCTAGATCTGCTATTAGTATCTGTCAGGCAGGAGATTGTTCTTCATGCAGTGCTCTAACGTGTTGTATTGCCTGCATTAGGGATTAGCTTAAACATAGTACTGCGTGTTATTCAACGTGTGCTAGTTAATTGCACATACACGCATTACCTGTTACTGCACGTGTTCAATTTATTTGCACAGAAACGCAGTCGCTGTTAATGCAAGTGGGCTATTGAATTGCACAGAAACAGTCGCTCTTACTGCGTGTGTGCTGTTTAATAGCAACTAAACGCAGTTGGTGTCACTGTGTGTGTGCTGTTACATAGCACCTGAACGCAGTCGCTCTTACTGCGCGTGTGCAGTTTAATACCACCTGAACGCAGTTGGTTTCACTGCGACTATTTTGTTACATAGCACCTGAACGCAGTCGCTCTTACTGCGTGTGTGCAGTTTACTAACACCTGAACGCATAAATATGAATGGAAGGACAAAGAGATGCAGAGAGTCACGAGGGCAAGCAGGCTCTGCATCTAGAGGTAACGCTGGTGGTGGATGTGGTGCATCCTCTTCAGCACGTGGCCGCTCGTCCTTTTCGGGAGCTGGCCGTGTTGAGCCTCAACTGCAGAGAAATTAGTGGAGTGGATGACCAAGCCGTCCTCATCCTCCTCATCCTCTCACACAGACTGATCATAGTTTGTCTGGCAAAGCAGCTGCCAAGGCGTCCTCTTCCCTCTGCACAATCCTTCCCTAGTCCCACTGTGTCCTCCTGAGGAGTCCCCCGAACTGTTTCAACACAGTGTTGGGTACATGCTGCATGAAGATGCGCAGCGTTTTGAAGACTCCGATGACGGAACACAGATAGAGGAAGGCATTGATGTGAGCCCAGGAAGAGGGGGTGGCCGAGAGGGACAACAATCTGGGAGTGATGTTCCCCCAGCTGGAGCATACTGCCAGGTTTTCGACAGTGATGATGAGGAGGGAGGGGGATGATGAGGTCACTGACTCTACCTGGGTGGCGAGGAGGAGGAGGAGGAGGAGGAGGAGGAGGAGGAGGAGGAGGAGGAGGAGGAGGAGGAGGAGGAGGAGGAGGAGGAGGAGAAGGAGAAGGAGAAGGAGAAGGAGAAGGAGAAGGAGAAGGAGGAGGAGAATGAGGAGAAGGAGAAGAAGGAGGCACAGGCAAATCTCAAAAGAGGCAGGATGCCCTCCAGGGGTCAGATTAAGGGCAGCACACCAACGGCATTACGTGTCACTGCTGTGTCTCAACGGTACAGCAAAAGTTCTTTGGTGTGGGCTTTTTTGAAACATGTCCATCAGATCGTACCTTTGCTGTTAGCAACATGTCTCAAGCGTATCTCGCGTGGCCAAAACATCACCCGCTTGGGCACCACATGCTTGTCCAGACATATGTCGACCTGCCATGCAGCTCGTTGGCAAGCATACCAGAAAGACCCACACCAAAGACCAAAGCGGACCTCCCCTTGCCCTTCTGTGACCTCCAACCCCAACTAGACCCCCAATCCTCTCTGAAGCCTGCACTGAAGTTGTAGAAATAGGCGTGTCACAACCTAGTAGTGGTAGTACATGCGGGCAATCTACTGATAGTACCAGACAAATTTCCCTGCCCCAGCTGCTGCAGCGCCGAAAGAAGTACACTCCCAGCCATCCTCATGCCCAGCGGTTGAATGCTAGCTTAGCAAAATTGCCAACACTTCAACTGTTACCTTTTCTTTTTCTAATTAATCTTTTTTTTTTATTTTAAAACAAAATACAATACATAATACATAATACATAATACTAAAGTGATAATACAACCCGACCATCACAATCCTACTTATTATTATACATCCCCTATTAGGCATATATCCCTTTCGTTCGTATCTCCCCCCCCCCCCCCCGGAATCCCGGGAAAGGCATCCAAAAAAAAAAAGGACAACAACACACAAACAAAGAAAGAGAGGAAAAAAATAAATTCAAGAATCAAGATTTTCCTATCCACCAACCCCTCCCTGCAGTCCTGTATTTTCCCAAATAGCCATACACATATCCCTTTATCATTCCCGGTCTTCTTCTATAACGTTAGACCAGACTAGGGGTGCAACGGATCAAAAAACTCACGGATCGGATCGATCCTCGGATCAGGAGTCACGGATCGGATCATTTTCGGATCAGCAACATTGCCCCCACATTAGTAATACTAGCCAGTAGTTTAACATTGCCCCCACATAGTAATAATAGCCAGTAGTTTAACATTGCCCCCACCTAGTAATAATAAATTCAAGGTACATCTATAGCCACTCAGTAGTATAACATTGCCCCCACATATTAGTAATAATAGCTAGTAGTTTTTGCATTGCCCAACAATCATGATTCAACTCCCTGTACTTGCAGTCTTGCAGATGCATTCAAAATAGATCGCGACGCGCGCTCTGGTAGGAATAGCAGAGGGGTGATGACGTCAGCGCGCACCGCCGCCGGGTGTACCAAGATGGCCGACCGCTCCGGAGCTAGGCCGAAGCCGCGGTCTTTCCTAAGGCCACGGCGGGGGTGCGCTCCGCGGATCGCAGTCTGTGCTGATCCGAACAGGTCGACCCGTTCGGATCGCAGATCGGGCACGATCCGTTGCACCCCTAGACCAGACCCTCCTTATGCCTCTCCTCTGGCGTCCGTATAGGACTTCCAGGGTGTCCACGTTCTTAAATATTTTTCCTTTTGGTATAGTGCTGTCAGGACTAACTCCTAATTTACTTATTTCTTTAACTCTACCTATCCACATCTCCACTGTTGGTGGACTTGATGACTTCCACTTCTTTGTTATACAGGCCTTTGCAGCGTCTAAGAGGTGGCGTATGATTGTTTCCCTGTAATCTCTTTCTGATATATGATTTAAATGTAGAAGGTAGAATTCTGGGTCTTCCGGGATCTCGTGTTTTGAACAGAGCTGAAGAGCTCTTTTAATCTCTAACCAAAAACTCAACAAAGGGCAATCCCAGAATATATGTAACATTGTTCCTTTGGTTTCCTGGCACCTCCAACATTTATTGGTTACCTCTGGGAAAATTTTATTTAGTCTTTCTGGTGTCCTATACCATCTCGTAAAGATCTTATAATTTGTCTCTTGTATTCTCACACAAATTGATGTCTCGTGTGCTCGCCTATATATACACATTGACGCTGTTCCGGACTAAATGTCTTTTCTAGTTCTCTTTCCCATTCTTGAACGCACTTCGGAGAGTGGGCTCCTGATTGCACTAGTAACTCATAGCTTATTGAGAGAGTATGTGATAGCGTTCCTCTTTCATTACACATTTTCTCAAACCTCATGAGGGGTCTTTCAAAGCTCTCAGGATTCGGCAAGGTATTCAAGAAATGGACCATCTGAAGTGCGCTCCAGAATTTTAGACGAAATGCTTTTCCTGTTTCCATCAATTCCTCTATTGTTACCCATCTCCCCATTTGTATGTACCTCGCTACTTGTGTGCATTCTCTGGTCCTTAAATGCCGGAATGCTCCGTCTTCATATCCCAATGGGAAGAGGGGGTTACCTATCACTGGGTATAATGGAGAGGTCCTAGGCTCAATACCTATCATAGGTAATACTGTTGCGCAAATCCTCACCGTGTTGCCCACTATCGGGTTTTTGTTTGTTTCTTTCGGCGACGAGGCGAAACACCATGGTGCTCTTTCAAGGGGTATTTTATATTGTGCCTGTTCAATTTGTACCCATAGTTTCGTGTCTGTTCCAGTCTATTAACCTATTCATATGTGTTGCATAGTAGTATTTCCGTATATCTGGGACTCCAAGTCCTCCCTGCTGCTTAGTATTCATTAATCGTTTCCTTTGTATCCTGGGGTTTTTATATGTGCCCATATAAACTCAAAAATCACTCTCTGACATTGTTTAAGATACTTTACTGGTATATGTATTGGAAGTGTTTGTAATAGGTAGAGAATTTTCGGGAGTATGTTCATCTTGATAATATTACATCGACCTATCCAGCTATTAAGGCCCCGATTCCACTTATCCAGTAAGATCTTTACTTTTTGCAATAAAGGTGGAAAGTTCAACTCAAAGATCCTATCCACCTTTCCTGCTAGTTGTATACCTAGATAAGTCAGTGCTCTAGCCATTTAAACTTAAATTTTTGTTTTAGATATGTTATCATTGTGTATGGGGCATTTACTCCCATTGCTTCTGATTTATTAAAATTAATACGTAGGTTCGATAGAGCTCCGTATCTCTCAAATTCCTTCATTAGTTCCGGGATTGAGGTCAGTGGATTTGCGAGGGTAAACATATCATCTGCATAGGCTGTAATTTTACAATGGTTCTTCCCTATTTGTATACCTGAGATATTTGAATTTAAGCGTAACGTACACAGAAAAGGCTCTAATGACAGGGCGAAGAGGAGTGGGGACAGGGGGCATCCCTGTCTCGTCCCGTTTGAAATCTGGAGAGGCTGCGACAGTATTCCATTAGCTCGTACCTGAGCCGTTAGACCTGAGTACATGGAAGATATCCACGTTATTATTTTATTCCCAAAGCCTCCGTGTTTTAAGACTGCCCACATGAAACTCCAGTTCACCCTGTCAAAGGCCTTCTCTGCGTCTGTGTTCAAAAATATACATTGCGTCTGTGTTGTATTCACTATCTGCACCAGGTTAATAGCCTTAATTGTGTTATCGCGTGCTTCCCTGGTAGGGACAAATCCCACCTGGTCCAGATGTACTAAATCTGGGATATATTGTTGTATCCTATTTGCCAAGACCTTAGCCAAGATCTTCACGTCCAAATTTAATAGCGAGATTGGTCGATAATTCCCACAAATAGCTAGATCTTTCCCCTCTTTTGGTATCACCGAGATATACGCTAGCAAAGTATCTTTGGCTAAACTGGCCGACGTCCCTAGGGCATTAAATAGTTTAACCATGGGGCGTGTCCAAGATGGCGCTGGGAGCAGACGTGTAGCTGCTGAGCTCCCGCTCTGAGATCCTTTCCTGCTTTGATCCGAGTGTGGAAATCGGACCATTACCTCACCACTTCTTACCCTAGTCCCTGGGGAATGCGCCGGAACAACAGGGGCTGCCGGACCCGCCGTAACGCCGCCGCGGTCACCCCACCCAAGTCTGGGTCTAGAGCACCGGCCTCTACACACCACATGGCGTCCCACGTGGATCCCCAGCGGGATGATTCGATCCAGGCTGGGTCGGCGGCCTTTGAGGCCCTCATGGCGGTGATCTCCACCTGCCAATCCGCCCTCACCATCAAGATCGATCACGTCCAGGCGGAAACGGCGCTCATACGCCACGACCTAGACACGTTCCGAGACCGCGTGTCGGAGGCGGAGAGACGGGTCTCGGATCTGGAGGATGTCCAGGAGGGATCATCACGCCGACATTCAGTCGCTGAAGGCCAGAGTGAAGGTCCTGGAGTACAGAGCGGAAGACGCCGAGAACAGGAACCGCCGCAACAATTTAAGAGTCCTTGGGCTCCCGGAGGGGGCGGAGGGCGCGGACCCGGTGGCCTTCATGGAACAGATCCTCCCGGTCATTCTCCCGGGCGCCCGATTCTCCCCCTACTTCTCTATAGAGCGGGCCCACCGAATACCGGCCACTAGGGGCCCGGTGGGAGCACCGCCGCGCACCTTCATCTTCAAGCTCCTACACTACCGGGACAGAGATACCGTCCTCCGGGCTGCACGTCTGCAGGGGGAACTCAAGTTCCAGAACGCCAGGCTCCTGATCTTCCCGGATTACTCGGTGGAAACGCAGCGTCAGCGCAAGTCATTCGACCACGTCCGTGCCATGCTGAGAGACCGCGGTGTTAAGTACAGCATGCTCTTCCCTGCTAGGCTCCGGGTCCAAGATGGAGAGAGGGTAGTTTTTCACCTCACCAAGAGATGCTGCGGCCTGGGCCGAGTCCCTACCGCGTTGAGCGGGCTGCCCTGTTATGTTTGATTGTTATGTGTTCTATGACAGTACGACAACCTTTTTATATAGTGATTTCTGGGATGGTGGACCTGGACCCTTCCTCGGGCCAGACTCTGGCTGGGGTGAACGATCCGGGCCGCTCATGTCTGCTCGCTCCTTTGGTGATCTTCTTGGGGGATTGTTATGGCTACTCTTGATGTCCTCTCCTGGAACGCACGGGGCCTTAACTCCCCGATCAAGCGGTCTCTCGTCTTTCAATTCATTAAGAAGCACAGCCCTCACGTGTGTGTGTTGCAGGAGACGCATCTGGTGGGTAGCAAGACCCTTAGTCTTAAAAAGCCTTGGGTGGGCCACCATTATCATTCAACGTATTCTACCTATGCCAGGGGGGTTAGTGTCCTGGTACTCAAGTCACTCCCTTTTAAACTCCTCGATCTGGTTCTAGACCCGGATGGCAGGTTTTTGCTGGTCCACGCTCTGATTTACAATATCACGTGGGTTCTAGTGGGTTTGTATTTGCCCCCTCCTGCCTCCCTGGGTGTCCTGGGAACACTTGCGGCCAAGTTGGCGCAGTTTCCCTGCGACAATGTGGTCCTGATGGGTGATTTCAACCTGGTCCCGGACTCTGGTATGGACAGGTTCACCCCATCAGGTACTACTCGCCAGGGCTTGGCAGAATGGGCGGACACGTATGGGCTTACGTCTGTCTGGCGATGGAGGAACCCGGATTCTCGGGCCTTCACCTGCCACTCGGCCACCCATAGATCCTTCTCTCGAATTGACTTCGCATATGTTGGGGCGCCCGTATTGCCCAGGGTACGTGACATAACCATCCTCCCTCGTGGGATTTCGGACCACGCCCCCCTGCTTCTCTCACTGACCCTGACCACTGACCCGACTGACACCCTCTGGAGACTTTCCAGGTTCTGGGTCTCCGACCCGGAGGTGGAGCCCAGGTTCCACGACACTCTCCGGGCCTACTGGGTAGACAACCCAGGTACGGCCGCGGAGACCACGGTGTGGGATGCCTTTAAGGCCTCCTCCCGGGGCCACTACCAGTCAATCATTGCGGGGGTCCGGAGGGAACGCAGGGCTGAGCTCACTGATGTAGAGGGGGAGGCGGTTAGACAGGAGGCTCTATACGTTCTCATCCGGGAACCCCATCACTACTCCCGCCTTCAGTCCCTGACGCAACAGGCTGTTCTTTTACGGACGGCCCTGACACAGAAGAAGCTACTTCACCAGTCCCAACGCATTTTTGAACAGGGGGAGCGAACGGGGAGGCTTTTGGCCTGGCTCTCTAGAGAGCAGTCGGGTGGGTCCGCCATAGCTCAGGTCAGGGATGGGGAGGGGACCCTCCACTCCACAGGAGATCAACAGATGCTTTGCTGACTATTACCATCGCTTGTATAGCTCCAGGGTGGCGTACGATTTGCCCGACCTGTTGAGCTACCTGGAGGAGGTGGATGTCCCTGTTCTCACTCCCTCTTCTGTGCGCAAACTAGATGCCCCGTTTAAGCTCGAGGAGATACAGGCGGCTCTAAAGATGATGCAGGGAGGCAAGACGCCGGGACCGGATGGGTTCCCGGTCGAATTTTATCAGGCTTACGAGGAAGATCTGGCCCCTAAACTAAAATCGCTTTTTTCGTCGGCCTCAGAGGCGGGAGCACTCCCCGACTCGATGTGCGAGGCAGTAATCGTGGTAATACCTAAGGCCGGCAAAGACCCTACCCAGTGCTCCTCGTACCGCCCTATCTCTCTCCTTAACGTCGACGCAAAGCTCTTCGCGAAGGTCCTTGCGAATAGACTCAACACCGTTATTACGGCCTTGGTCCACCCGGACCAGACGGGCTTCATGCCTGGCCGTGGCACCGATATCAATCTTCGTCGCTTACATACCCACCTGGCGCTGGCGGGCCCGGGCGATCCCGGGGTGGTGGCCTCACTCGACGCAGAGAAGGCTTTCGACTCGGTCGAGTGGGGCTACCTCTGGGCGGTTTTGTCGCGGTTCGGTTTTGGCCCCCGTTTCCTGTCCTGGATACAAATGTTGTATGCTCACCCCACAGCGCGTATTCGCTCGTTGATTCGCACCGACTCACATACTTCCCTACGATGGGTGGATGAATTCACCTATCTGGGGGTAAGGGTGGGCCTCGAGTCGGGGTCGTACATGGAGAAGAATATCCTCCCGATGTTAGAACATGTGACCAAGCGCTGTGCGACGTGGCGTAATCTCCCCCTCTCACCGGTGGGACGGGGGAACCTCGTGAAGATGGTGATACTTCCCAAATTACTATATTTCTTCCGCCAGACCCCTGTCACTATCCCGAAATCCTTCTTCCGACGTCTTGACAGTATAGTGATGACGTTTGTGTGGGCGGGTAGTCCACCCCGGGTTGCGAAACGTACCCTCTACCTTCCCTTGTCCGGGGGTGGGTTGGCCCTCCCCAACTTTATTGCATACTACTGGGCGGCAGTCCTGGTGACGGTCCGTTGGTGGTTTTCCCAGCCTCGCCAGAACCCGGCGGTCACCTTGGAAGCGGCTGTCCTGGGCTCCTACGCAGCCCTATCTAACCTGGTGTTTCGGGATGTAGGGCTCACCCCTCCGTTACGGGGCCAATGGCGACCGTTATTCGAGTGTGGGCGACTTCTAGGGCTCGAATGTTGAAGCCCAACACTGTCTCCCCACATACCCCGCTTTGGGGTAACCCCCTCCTCCCCCACCTCAACACGGTCCCTGACCCGGTGGTTTGGGCTCGGCGGGGCGTCCTTACCCTCCGGCATATTATGCCGGGAGGTGTGGTGATGCCCTTTCAGGAGCTGAGCCGGATCTACAAGGTTCCATCCTCCCTTACTTTTAGGTATGCACAACTCAAGCACGCTCTTGCAGCCCAGTTCCCGGAACCGGTCGCGCTCGAGTCGGACTCGATTGAGCGCCTCCTGATTTCGGGTGTCATGGGAAAGCCCCTTTCATCCCTATACCTACGTTTCACGGTGGCATACGACACTACCACGGCAGAGGCCCTGGCCAAATGGAATGCGGACATCCCGGATCTGGACGAGGAGATTTGGGAGGACTGTGTCTCTTCCTTTCTTCCGTCTATGATCGCTTCCAGAGACCGATTTATACAATTAAAATTTTTGCACCGGGCCTACTACACTCCGCAGAGATTGGCTAAGATTTATCCCTCCAGGAGCCCCAGGTGCACCAGGTGTTTGGGGGAAACGGGCTCGTTCCTTCACATGGTATGGTCCTGCCCCAAGCTACCTTCGTATTGGGGGGAGGTGGCGGAGGTCCTCTCGGACCGTTGTGGGGTGGAGCTCGTAAGGGATCCGAAAGTGTTCCTCCTTAGTTACCTGGGCGAGGTTGAGGGTGACAGGTACACCAAACTGGGTATCACTTTTGCTTTGTTCTATGCCAGGAGGGAGATCCTGCTGCGCTGGCGGGGCACTGAGCTCCCCACAGTGTCCTCCTGGCTGGCTACGATTAATAGAGTTCTCCCACTCTATAGGTTGACGTATGAGAGCAGGAACTGTCCAGCCAAATTTGAAAAAATCTGGTCGAAGTGGATTGACTCACCTAACTGATCTGTTGATAACCCCCCTGTGATGGCCCCTGACTGAGGTGTCCCGCGGGTCGCTGCCCCCCCTCCTTCCCCTCCCTCCCCTTCCCCGCCCTTGTCCTTGTCGTCTCCCCTGCTTTTCTACCTCCCTCCTGCGGTTGGTGCCCCGAGCCTGGCACTTGTTTTATTCATGAAGTCTGTCCTGTGAGTCGTGTGGCCGGCCTACTATCCCACCACAGATATGCTATATATATGCTGATTTCCTATGATTGTGTAATCATTCTGCTGCCCTTGTGGCTTGTACTGTCGTTGATTTGTGTGTGTCTTGTTTGTCTGTCTTCAAAATAAAAAATTTTACTGTTAAAAAAAAAAAAAATAGTTTAACCATATATTCTGATATTGAGGGAAATAAGGTTTTGTAATATTGACCTGTAAAACCGTCAGGTCCGGGAGCTTTTCCCGTTTTCATTGTGCTTACTGCTAATTTAACTTCCTCCAGAGTTATGACATCCTCTAGTTTATGTCTGTCTACTTCTGATAATCTTGGTATTTCTGCTTCTGTTAGATACTTGTCAATTTGCTCGCTAGTCAGGGGCTTGCTCTGTATGTTATAGAGAGAATGATATTATTCTTGGAACTCCTTCGCTATATCTTTTGGTTTTGTAACCTTCGGTTTCTTAGGTGGGTTAATATGTGGAATATAAATTACTAATGGTGACCAGTGAGGACCCACGTGGTGTGTGACATTAGAAGAGATAAAAGAGCCATGTATTCAAAACCTCAACATCCCAGCATGCCGTAGGATATGGCAAAGCAGCAAAGTCTTTCCTGCTCTGCTTTGTGTTGGAAGAACATTGTGTGCAGATACAGACACCTGCTGATTACTGTGTATTCAAACCAGATCAAGTGCATATAAAGAAGTGCCGAGCTACACAGATTAGAGCATACAGATCATCACCACCATACACCAGAGGAGGAGAGCCGATGTGCGATTACTACAAGTGGTTGTATCCAATGCTTTAAAGTACTACATTCTGGTGAGTACAAAATCTTAAGGGGGGAGATCACAGAGAGATCCGATCAGCATTCAAGCAGATTAGTGCCTACACCTTGAGATTACTTCTAACAAGAGAATTGATATCTGAGGAATTGCATGGACTATTAGTAATGGGACTGTAAGGAGTGGGAATCCTTGTAATATATTTACTAGGGGTATCCACCGTTGCATATATAGTCCTAAAGACAATTACTCAAGTAACATTTGCAGTATATGGGTGTCAGACTCATAAGCCAATTTATAGGCTCATTCCAGCGCTGTTAGTGTCTTGTTAATATCATAGCTGCTTTTTTACTGCGTAAAACAATCTTTCATTTTTCCATTGAGCGCTAGGATCAGAATAATCCGTCGACTATTTCTGATATTTTTTCAAAATGCAGGTTAGGATGAAGGAAAAAAGCTGGGACAGCCGCACTCCAAAAAAACTCCTCCTTTAATTAAAAATCACAAAATACATGCCACAGCAAAAAACAGCACAACAAAAGAAAAGCTGACGTTTCGCACTATGCCTTAGTGCTTCTTCATAGCTATTCAGCTTTTCTTTTGTTGTGCTGTTTTTTGCTGTGGCATGCATTATGTGATTTTTAATTAAAGGATGAGTTTTTTTGGAGTGCGGCTGTCCCAGCTTTTTTCCTTCATCCTACCAAGCACCTGATGCTGATGTTACTGAATAATAATTTTTTGTTGAAAGGTCAGATCCCTTTGAGACTGCTGATGCCGAGTGACTGTCCTGTTATGCTGCTGATGGAATATCCTTCTCCTCCTCCTCACTTTTCTTGCCGATAGCTAGTAATATTTTGTTTTTCTGTGCTCCGCCACCAGTGCCTAAGGCCTAATTTTTCTGCCCCTGTTTAACAGGGGCGCCTAATAACAATTTTTGATGCAATACTTTGCACGTGGCTCCTTGTTGCGCTCCAATTACAGCATGTTTGAGGGGTGCCCTTTTTTCTACAATTTTGCTTTCACAAAAAAATAATGGCCCCCCACCACCCCTAAAATAAATCGAGATATTGTTGAATTATAATAATTTCATGTCGTGCAGGGACATTGTTAAACACGTGCCACTACTATAGACACACAGCAGGTGTGATATTTAAAGGAATTTTTCATTTTTTTTCCCCCCACTTTAAGCGTCATTAAAAAATCGCTGCTCCGGTAAAACGGCAGTTTAAAAAAAAAAAAAAAAAAAATTCCATTGATACATGTTCCCTGGGGCAAGACCCGGGTTCTGAAAGACGTTTTCCAACATTAAATTGAATATTGGTCTTTAAAATGAGCGTTTTTGAATTTGAACGTTCGAGTCCCATAGACTTCAATGGGGTTCTAAATGTTTGTGCGAACCCGAGGTCTGTTCGAACGTTCTGGTGCGAACCGAACCCGGGTATGTTCGTCTCATCCCTACTCCCAAGTTATCCGTTTATGGGACTAGACTGTGAATTGCTCCCTTTATTTTTTATTTTGGCTTAGTGATGCAGAGTTTGCTGGAGAGAACAGACAACTTTCTGTAGATCTGCTGGACAATCGAACAGACTGTTGTTCTTCCCGTACCTTTTCAACAAGTCTAATTTTTCATTGTTGGGGGGGGGGGGGGGGGTTTGTTGTTTGGGACTCCTATACCAGACGAGGTTGGACTATTTTTTCCTTTTTTCGTTCCTTTTTTTTTCCTGTGTGGTCTCTGCTATAATGGCAGGGGGGGGGGGGATTGTTTTTGTTTGGGTAAGGGGAGGGTATACTGCTCAGCACTCTGTTCTCTTTTCTTGGAGATGGTCTTCCCCTCATGGGTATGTGTATTTTGTGCGATTTATGGGTGGGACTGGTGGGCCTCATTTGGGTGATGCTTTTGTTTGATAATTGGCTAATGTAGTGAAGGTGGTGTCCTGGAACGTGCGAGGTCTAAACGACAAATTCAAGAGGGTCTCGGTGTTCCAGTATCTCAGACAGTCTATGTTGTTCTCCTGCAGGAGACTCATTTGGATGGCAGCAGGGTGTTGGTACTGCGAAGGCCCTGGATTCAGCAGACTTTTCATGCTACCTACTCCACGTTTGCGCGGGGGGGTATCCATCCTCATTAGTAAGTCCGTCTCTTGCAGGGTCAAAGTCCGTCTCTTGCAGGGTCCATCAGGTGGTATCAGATCCGGGGGGGTGGTTTCTGTCATTGGTAATGGATATTAACTATAAGAAAATCCTGCTGGTTAATGTCTATCTGCCACCCCCTTTCCATGTACAATGTTTGTAGGATATGCTGGTTAAATTGGCCCCTCATGCTCATTTACCAATGTTGATAATGGGGGACTTTAATGCTACCCTGGAGGCATTGGACTCCTCGAATGTGGGGAGGTTGGGCTCGGTGGAGTTGGTGTCGTGAGCATCAATGGCGGGGCTCTCGGAAATATGGTGGGCAAAGCATCCAAATGTTCATTGCTATTCTCATCTTTCACAGACACACAGGTCATCGGCCAGAATTGACTTTGCGTTTGGCAGCCCCGGGGATTGGTGTCGGATGTCCAGGAAGTCTCTTATCTGGCTGGGGGTCTGTCAGACCACAATCCGCTTTCCGTCTCCTTGGGACGGGGGTCGGAAACTTCACCAGGGTGGTTGAAGCAGGATGGGCTGACTGCTCATCTTTTGAAGGCGGTCTCTGATTACTGGTCGAGAAACCCAGAATCTGCTGACCCCCCTATTGTCTGGGATGCCTATAAGGCGGTAATTTGGGGGGAATGTATTTCTGCTATCAAAAAGCAGAGGGTGGAACAGCAGGCTGAGATTGGGGTACAGAAGGATAGAGAGGGAATTCGCTGATGCCAATGCTAATAACCCTTCAAGTTCCTCTTATACAGCTTTATTAGAGGCACGGAGGCTGATTGATTTGCATTTCAACAACCTGGCTCATACTGAAGCATAGGTCTGAGACACTGTTTATAGAGGGGGACAAGAATGGAAAACTTCTTGCCTGATTAGTGGTGGATTCTCACCAAATGGTAAGTATTCCAGTTATTAGACTTGGTGACGGGGGACTGGCTAGTGACCCGGGTGAGATACTTTCAATATCTCAGAACTATTTTTCGACCCTTTATGCTCCCATCCCCGTTTATGATCGGTTGGAATTGGAGGCGTTTTTGGGGGGGTCTTTCGCTTCCGAGGCTTTCTGATGAGGATCGGGAGGTTTTGGAGGCGGAGATTACAAACAAGGAGGTAGTTGCGGCAATTTTTGCCTTCCCTCCAGACAAGGCTCCGGGGCCGGATGGCTTCCTGGCAGATTTTTATAAGCTATATGCTGACCAATTGGCACCCAGGCTAACAGCATTACTAGCCTATTCTATTCAGAATCAATGCCTGCCGCAATCCATGCTTGACGCCTATATGATCTTGCTCCCTAAGCCAGGTAAAGATCCTCTGGAGTGTGCATCATATAGGCAGATTGTGAGAGTGGGTATTACCGCGCTATCAGAGGGAGGGTGGGGAGGGGGGGTGGGGTGCAGCTGCGGCACTGGAAGGTGTATCAGACCATAAGTAATATTAATGGGGAAGGTAGTGCTGCGCTATGTGTGGAGGATGGAGAGGTGGAAAGGAAGTGAAGGGTGGTCTGACTGTGATAGTACAAACAAAAATGGCTTTAAAAAGAGCCGATCAGTGAGCAGGCTGACAAACTTATAAATATTCTAGACAAAAGTGCAAGTAACATAAATTCATACGTTCTTCTTAGTGGAAGGGAATACACAATCAATAAGGTGATGGGAGGTGCAAGTAAAGATATACAATCTGTGTCACACAACCCCCAATTAGCTCTGCTGGGCTCAGTGATGAGCTAGTGCGAAAAAGTCCATAAAGCAGTAAACTGGTGATAAAGATCGATAAGGCAAAAATTTTAACACTAACACCAGAGATCTAAATAATAATTGAAAGTCCAAAATAGGGAAGTGATGGTGTGGGTCCGAATCGATAATGTGAAGAAAACGTGGGTATCCAGTGATCCTTTTAAGGTGACTGAGGATGTCCCCTTACCTTACTGCTGTAAGGTAACAGCATATGACTCCAACCACATATGGTTTATCCAAAAGGGCTCTGGTCCAGGGAAACTAGGTCCTCCTTGGAAGTCGCGTCCCAGGATGGCCAATGTCTCGCGCCCGGGGGGATAAAACCACCAATAGTGTGATATTGTTTTAAAACTTTTAATCAACATAAAATTAAAAGCGAGGGTACTCACATGGTTAAAATTAAATCAGGCATATAAAAAAGAGGGGCAATCGTTCGCCAACGTCACCTTCGGTACCTCTCAGTAGGCTCTTACGCGTATTCGTCACAAGCGTGACTTCTTCAGAAGAAGTCACGCTTGTGACGAATACGCGTAAGAGCTTACTGAGAGGTACCGAAGGTGACGTTGGCGAACGATTGCCCCTCTTTTTTATATGCCTGATTTAATTTTAACCATGTGAGTACCCTCGCTTTTAATTTTATGTTGATTAAAAGTTTTAAAACAATATCACACTATTGGTGGTTTTATCCCCCCGGGCGCGAGACATTGGCCATCCTGGGACGCGACTTCCAAGGAGGACCTAGTTTCCCTGGACCAGAGCCCTTTTGGATAAACCATATGTGGTTGGAGTCATATGCTGTTACCTTACAGCAGTAAGGTAAGGGGACATCCTCAGTCACCTTAAAAGGATCACTGGATACCCACGTTTTCTTCACATTATCGATTCGGACCCACACCATCACTTCCCTATTTTGGACTTTCAATTATTATTTAGATCTCTGGTGTTAGTGTTAAAATTTTTGCCTTATCGATCTTTATCACCAGTTTACTGCTTTATGGACTTTTTCGCACTAGCTCATCACTGAGCCCAGCAGAGCTAATTGGGGGTTGTGTGACACAGATTGTATATCTTTACTTGCACCTCCCATCACCTTATTGATTGTGTATTCCCTTCCACTAAGAAGAACGTATGAATTTATGTTACTTGCACTTTTGTCTAGAATATTTATAAGTTTGTCAGCCTGCTCACTGATCGGCTCTTTTTAAAGCCACTTTTGTTTGTACTATCACAGTCAGACCACCCTTCACTTCCTTTCCACCTCTCCATCCTCCACACATAGCGCAGCACTACCTTCCCCATTAATATAGGCAGATTGCTCTTTTAAATATGGATCTGAAAATCCTTACCAAGTTGCTGGCCAGGAGAATGGGGGGGGGGGGGTTTATCTCGTCCTTAGTGAACATCGATCAGACGGGTTTTATGCCTGGTAAGTCTACGGACACCAACCTGAGACGTTTATTTACACATCTTCAGATTCCTGGTTCTGCCTCTTCCACTAGGGTGGTGGTTTCAGTTGATATAGAAGGCTTTCGACTCCATCGATTGGAACTACATGTTGGCGGTATTGGAGGAAAACGGGTTTTGGCCGGACTTTTTGTAAGTGGATCTCTATTATATACCAATCCTAGGACGGCAATTCGCATAGGCAGCCACACGTCTTCTTTCTTTCAAATTGGTAAAGGCATGAGGCAGGGTTGTCCCCTGTCGCCTTTTTTGTTTGCCCTCATGATAGAACCGATTGCGGTTGCATTGAGAACATCAGGGGAGGTCAGGGCGCTGAGGGTGGGGTCTGTGGATGAGGGACTTTTTGCGCAACGCTCCTTCCTGGATCCCCAAGTCCTTTTTTTAAAAATTGGACAGCCTCACTAGTACATTTTTATGGGCCCCTGGGCAACCCAGAATAGGATTGAAGGTCTTGCAGGAGCCATGGGGTGAGGGGGGGTTGGCCCTGCCAGATTGGCAGAAATATTATTTGGCTGGACAATTGGTGTTTGTTTACAGGTGGTTGACATCGGATGATGGAGACTCGGCCACGGTATTGGAGGCGGCCCACTTGGGTTCATACAAATCGCTACGGCTGGCCGTTCATAGGGGGATTAAGATGGACTTTCCACTCACAGCATCTATGAAAGCTACGATTAAGGCCTGGGGGTAGGCGGTGGCTTATGGCATGCCCAAGTTATAAGGGTTTTTCCCCATCCACTCCATTGTGGATGAATCCTAGGTTGCCACACTTTAACTCCTTTGATGATCCTATGAGCTGGGTGGTAAGGGGGATTAAGACCCTGAAGGATATTACTATGGATGGGGAACTATTAACTTTTGACCAGATTAAAGCTAGACATGATCTACCAAATTCTCAATTTTTCCGTTACATTCAATTACGAGACGCGTTCCAAGCACAGTTTAGAACTTTGACTGTAGAGTCCATATCTTCGGATCTGGAGAATCTGCCGATGACGGAGGGTCTCACCAAAACTGTCAGTTTCTTACAAAAGGTTGTTCGCTACTAGCCCCAGGGCTGTCCACACGTGTAGAGAGCGGTGGGAGGCGGAGGTCCCGGACATTCAGGGGGAGGATTGGGATGACATGTGGGCACACCCGTTCCAGCACCTGGTGTCGGCTAGGGATAGACTTATCCATTTTAAATTCCTCCATAGGATTTATTATACACCTGCTAGGCTGGCGTCTATTTATCCGGCAGTACAGGCAGAGTGCTGGAGTTGTACATTTGCTCCAGCGGCTGCGGAACATGTCTTTTGGAGCTGCCCTCTGATCTCCATATTTTGGACAAAGGTTACATCTTGTATATCTGAAATTTTGATGACTCCCGGTTAGGGTGTGCCTCTTGTGGCTGGTCGAGGATGTGGTCCCATCTAGGGCGCACAGGACTCTACTCAATATACTTTTATTCTATGCAAGAAAGGCCATATTATTACAGTGGCGCAGACCAGGGGCCCCTACATTGGGTTTCTGGAAGGGCTTAGTTAATTCTATGATGCCATATTACAAGTCAACGTACTTATCGAGGGGGTGCGGAGGGAAGTTTGATAAGGTGCGGCGGTCATGGTATAACTCGGATTTGACTCTGGGTTGATGTCTTTAATTGGGGACTGGCTGACTGTGGGGTGATTGTATGTACTTTGCTTTATGTTGTGTAGATGAGTTGGACACAGAGGTCCTACTGCAGAATCCGAGCAGGAGGGGTTGTGGGATGCATAAGGTTCCAAATATTGCTGGGGAGGGAGTGTTCTTGTTTTGTTAAATTGTTAGTCAGGCTCTGTCTATGTTAGATAGAGGTCATTGTTTGTACCTGTGTAATGGGCCATGTTGGCCCTTGTTCGGCTCAGCAAATGCTGGCCGGCTGCTGTTTTGTTTTCTACGTCTCTTGTATAACCAATAAAAATAATAAAAAAAAAAACACACATACACTGCATTAATGCATTCACACAATTTCACAGTAACCATGAAATAAGACAAGGTTCAGGAATATGCCTTTATCCCAATGTTTTGCAAATCTATGTACACTACAAACTGTATGATTGAATCGGTTCCGATATCGCTGTTTTACTAGCCCGACATCTTATTATTCTACATAGGAAACCTAATAAAATATTAAAGATTCTACCTACCAGCAAGGAGTCCTTACATTTAAAGAGCACCTGTAATTTCAGATACATCATGGCAGCGCCTGTTAGCGGGCATCCTTTTACCTGCTGCCGCCACCTCCCTCACCTTGTTGTGTCACTGCCGCATCACCAGCCATCCCATTAAAGTGAATGGGACTGTGTGTCAACAGCGGGTCGTGGTACGGACCCAACGGCAGGGGGTATTGCACACAATCCAGTGGCTGCAGCCACACAATCGCTCTTAAAATAAAGTTACACCCAAACACAAAAATCCCCCCCTTTTTTTTAAGGCTGCCTACATATACACACACGCAAGAACGTAAAGGCATGCGTCAGGGCGCCTACACGTGAAAACGTTGATTGCAATACACGTTACATATCGCCGCGTACACCAGAGTGAGAGCAATAATTCTAGCACCAGACCTCCTCCCAATTGGGGGCCTTTGAAGCAAAAAAAAAAAAAATTGAAGTTTGATGCCATTTTACAGGCACGAAAAAACAAGTTAGACTTACCGGTAATTTGTTTTCCAGAAGTCTTTCAGGACAGCACCTTGAGACATAGTGACTCCACCCACAAGAAAAGGAAACACCACCTTCCTCCAGATCTTTAAAGGGAGGTACCTCCCTAGCATACCTCAGTTGCCTCAGAGAAACCTCAGGCCCCGGCTGGAACACATAAACACATATGTTAGTCATAGCATATTAAAACACTAGGGCGGGTCGTTGCTGTCCTGAAAGACTTCTGGAAAACAAGTTACCGGTAAGTCCAACTTGATTTTTCCCCAAGGCGTCTTTCAGGACAGCACCTTGAGAGGATAACAGAGACTTACCACCTTAGGGCGGGACAACAGCCTGTAGGACCTTTCTGCCTAATGCCTGGTCACCAACAGACGTGAGGTCCAATCTGTAATGCCGCACAAACGTACGGTAGCTTGACCACGTTGCCGCTTTGCAAATCTGCTTAGGGGTGGCACCAGCTCGCTCTGCCCATGTGGTCACCAGTGCTTTTAGTTGAATAAGCACAGATACCTACTGGTGGCACGATGTCTGCATGAGAGTAGGCCTCCAGAATAGATAACTTTAACCATCTGGCCAAGGTAACTTTTGAAGCTTGGCAACCTTTGTTGCCTCCAAAAAGAACAAATAATGAATCTGTGCGTCTGAAGTTTTGTTATTTCCTAGTAGCATAACAAAGCCCTTCTTACATCCAACATATGAAAAAAATATGTTTTCCCCCTGAGGGATTTGCACAGAAGGTAGGAAGCACAATATCCTGGGAGCGATTCCCTGTTGACGCTACCTTAGGCAAAACATTTGGATCTGTTCTCAGAACAATTCTATCTGAAAATAAAGATAAATAAGGTTCCCTTACTGACAAGGGCATGTAATTCAATGACCCTGCGCGCTGACGTGATAGCGACCAGGAACAACATTTTTAAAGTAAGATCTCTAAGAAAGATGCCATTTCGGGAAACCTTTAACCTGAACCGGTCTAGACTTAGTAAGGGCTTTGAAGAACCTAGCCACTAGTGGTTCTGAGGCCACGGATCTTTCCAGAAACACTGACAAGGCAGATACTTGTACCTTCAAAGTACTGATTGCCAGACCTTTAGGCTGCCTTCACATTGGGCAGCAGAGGTGCGGTGACGGTACAGCCGCGATATTTTTAGCGCCCTTATACCGTCGTATTTACCGCGATATTCGGGCGCTAGCGGTGAGGTTTTAACCCCGCGCTAGCGGCTGAAAAAGGGTTAATATCGCCCGCGGCATTATTACCGCGGTTTCCCATTGATTTCAATGGGAAGGCGCGGTATAGGAGCGGTAAACACTCCACTCCTATACCGCTCCAAAGATGCGGCTAGCAGGACTTTTGGAGCAGTCCTGCTACCGCACCGCTTCAGTGTGAAAGCCTTCGGGCTTTCACATTGAAGCCTGCAGGGCATGATTTTTTCATGCGGTATAGCAGCGCTATTTTTAGCACTGTACCGCATGAACGCCTCAATGTGAAAGGGGCCTTATCTGCTCTGTCTTGCAAAAACTCTAAAATGGACCCAAGATCGTTTTCGGTCTTGACCAGACAAGTTACACCAAGAAGTATACACCTTCCATACTTGTGTATATAGCCCTCGTTACTTTCTTCCTACTTTCTACTAGAGTAGAAACTAATCGGTCAGAAAAAAAACTTTTCTTTAAAAGTTGCCTTTCAGATACCAGGCTGCAAGGGAGAGACTGGACACATCTGGGTGAGTCACAGGACGCTGTATTAACAGATCCTGCCTGAGAGGTAGATGCCAACATGGCTTGGTCGCCATTCCCAGTACCGTTGAGAACCAAGCTCTTCTGGGCCAGTACAGGGTGATCAAGATGACCGGTACCTTCTCCCTCTGGATTTTCCTTAGTACTAAAGGGATTAACTGGAACGGTGACGCGCGAAGCACAGGCGAAACCTCCAAGGGTGCGTCAGAGCGTCTATTCCTAGGGACCCGTCCAGTCTGTTTAGGGAAAAGAATTGAGGTACTTGAGAATTTTCCTTTGAGGCAAACAGATCCACATCTGGCCGACCCCACCTGTTGGAAATTTCCACAAAGACCTCCGGGTTCAGAGACCACTGACTCCCATACCAGATGCCTGCTCAGGTAATCCGCCACCCTGTTTAGGGACCCCTTTAGATGTATAGCTGAAAGGGACCGCAAGTTATTTTATGCCCACAGAAGAATCTTTGCCGCAAGAATCTGCAGGGGTCTGCTTCTTGTGCCCCCTGCCTGTTTAGGTATGCCACTGCCGTGGCGTTTCTTGCCCATTGAATGGACAGCATCGTTGAAGTCAGGACTCCCAACGCCGACATTACCTGCCTTATTGTTATAGGCTGGTTGGACTGTAGCCGCAATACGGCGTCCTGAACTTTGTCCTTTTTCTCCTGTGGAAGAAACATTTTTCGGCTCACCGAATCGACTTGGTAACCCAAGAAACGAATCTCCTGAGATGGAACTAGGGATGATTTTTGTAAATTCAAAATCCAGTCCAGCGATTCCAGGTGGTTCTGTGCCCTGGATAGTATGTCTAGTAACCCTTCTTTTTAAGGGAGGAAGAATAATAGGTCGTCTAGGTAGGGTATAACTGCCACCCCCTGTAGACGAAGCGGGGCTAGGGCTTCCGCCATCAGCTTGATAAAAATTTGAGGCGAGGATGACAGCCTGAATGGAAGGGCCCTGTATTGCAGATGATGAACTACTCCCTCCATCTTTACTGCCAACCTGAGGTACCTCTGTGACTGAGGAGAGATTGGCATATGCAGATATGCGTCCCTCAAATCTATTGACGCCATATAACAGTCTGGCGTCAATAGATTCTTTACCGAACAGATTGAATCCATCTTGAACTTTCTGTATTTGACAGATTTGTTCAGAGGCTTCAAGTTTAGGATCATTCTGAATTTTCCTGTAGGTTTCTTTATCAGGAAAATGTGTAAATAGAAACCCAGTTGTTCCTCTGGAGGTACTTGTACCACCACACCCTGTTGCATCAGCTCTTTTAAAGATAAGGATTTTTCCCTGAGAACTCTATGACATAACCCTGGGCAAGGGTGGTCAGGATGTACTGATTGGATGTTACCACTGACCACTGTGGAAGGAACTTCTGCAGTCTTCCGCCTAACCGCATGGCTGAGTCATTGGGATTTCTCGGCTTGCGGAGGAGGATGGAAAAGGATTTCACCTTTCCCTTTGGCTTTCTGTGCGGCCCAATTCCTCCTGCCTCCTTGGGGTTTGTGGTCTTTTCCTTGAGCCTTTTTGGAGGTAAAAAAAAAAAAAAACACGTCTTGGGGGTTGTTACTACTTCTTTACTGGGAAGGATTTTTTCCGATCAGCTGTCTGGTCTAGGATATTCTCTAGATCAGGCCCAAAAAGAAGGTCCCCCGAAAAAGGAATCCCGCTAAGCTTTCATTTTTGAAGCTGCATCACCTGGCCAGGTCTTTAACCACAATGCTCTTCTTGCGGTATTAGTCAAGGCTGCGGACCTTGCCGACATCTTGATTGCTTCAGCTGAAGCATCTGCTATGTAAGCAACTGCAGAGGATAGAGTGGAAAAAATCTAAAATTTCCTGTTTAGGCGAGTCCGCCACCATATGGGCTTTCAGCTGGTTAGTCCAAAATTTCTAGCTACACACGTTGTGGCCATAGCGGGTTTTAAATTATACATAATATTTACTATAAAAAAAAAAAAAAAAAAATTATACATAATAGATTGCCAAGATCTTTTTAATAAGAGATCCATGCGTTTGTCCATTGGGTCTTTTAAAACCCCAATATCTTCAAAAGACACATCAGTGGACCTGGAGAAGAAATGACCGGATGGACCGGAAATGTCCGACCCGTGGGCTCACTTAGACCTAATACATGCGGTCGTGTAAACTCAACTCCTTTTTCTCCTCACTTAGTCCTAACATGACATGAATGGCCCTAAGAAAGCTATCTACCTTCTCTAGGGATAATTTAAACCTGAAAGGAGAGGCTGCTTACTCCTCTCCCGAGTCCTCTAAATCCTCACTAAGGCACTGTCCTTCCCTGGTAACAGATTCTTCAGCTAAAGGTTCTACCAATGGTATGGTCACCGACCCCTGGGAGGACTGTGAAGTGGAGGCCTGAGAGTCAGCCGGGGTAACTAAAGAGTCACGAAAAGTTTGAATCGTGGCAAATAGTTCCTTCTTTACAGAGGCCATCAACTCTTCACGTACAGAGGCCGATTCCTCCTGAACTAAAGAAGATATACAAGTGCTGCATAGTGCTTTCTTCCAATTCTCTCCCATCTTTGTCCTACACGAAGGACATTTATTTTTTGGGTCATAGCTCTTGACCTGGAGAGAAGAAAAAAAAAAAAAAAGGAGGGAGAAAGCAAGGGAATTCTTAGTGAAACCTGGTCTCCATAGGTGAATCCCCCTCACAGGTGCACTAGGAAAGGAAAGTGAACTTCCAGTGCCCAGACAGGCCCCTTGCCACTAGGGGGGGGATGGTAAAAAAAAAAAAAAAAAAAAAGACCGGAACAATACAGGTAAAAGAAAAAGGTAGACTTTAACCGCTGCCTCCTACCTGAACCTTGCTGGTGTCTGTGCCTGTTCCCACTGCCGTAATTTCTGCGTCCTCCATTAGCAGTGTACAGCGCTCAAACAGTGGCTTCCACGCTGTTTCCAGACTCCCTTAGTGCCACTGCACCGTAAACGGAAATAGACCCCAGCCTCGGTCCTGCCTCTTCCCCCTGCGTTGTGCCAGGAACGACCCTGCGCTAACCCGGGGGTCTGTTGCGGCCACGCCAAAAATGTCGGCGATGTGCACGTTTGAACGCCGCTAGATCCCAGCGTTTTTAGGCTCTCCCCGAGCACTGAAGGAGGAAGAGGAGCCCGGTACCACCGCCGATCGGATTGGCCAGGAGGACCGACAGTCTCGGAGGAAAAAAGTAAGAGGGAAGCCCTTCCTTCAGGAACACCTGAGAGGTACTGACTCCACCCCCACACCGAAGATGTTCCCTCCAGCCGGAGGAAACACAAAAACTGAGGTATGCTAGGGAGGTACCTCCCTTTAAAGATCTGGAGGAAGAAGGCGTTTCCTGTGGTTGTGGGTGGAGTCACTATCTCAAGGTGCTGTCCTGAAAGACGCCTTAGGAAATATATATTTTATAGTTTGGTATGTGGGTAGGGCTGGGGAAAAAAAAAAATTCAATTGGAATCTTGAAACGAGTTGCGAGAGCAAATCGATTCAAATTTTGACCAAATTTAATTTTTTTCCCCCATAGGACATTTCCCAGGATCGCTGCGAGATTTATTTATTTTTAGGCGAGGCCACGGCTTCGGCCTAGCCTAAAAACTTAGGACCGGCACGGTGTCCATCAGAAAGAAAAAAAAATAAAAAATAAAAAGTTTGAATCGTGAATCAAGTTTTTTTTTTTTTTTTTAAATCGCAGACTTTTTGGGGGGCCAAAATCAGCCAGCTCAACACATTGGGTACTTATTTGGCGTAACCTCATCTTCCATATGTTACCAAAAATTTGTATTGTATTGCCTTTGCTTGCCAAGATTCACGTCAGTGTGTTTTTTACTGATATACTGCGTTTTCCTAGACTTGTGGTAATATTGTGTGACCAAAAAAAAAAAAAATTAGAACTACCGCTATTTTATTCTCTAGGGTGTCCGCTTTCAGAAAACATAAAATGTTTGGGGTTTTGTGTAAGCTTCAAGGCTAAAGTGATTTTTTTTTTTAAATGTGTGTTCAAAAAAAAAAAAATGCAGAACCGGCTCTGGCATCGAAAGGGTTAAAAAAAAATATATATGATTTAAATCAAGCCTTGTTACTAGCGATTTAAATCAAATCCATCCTGCCCTGAGATAAGACAAAGTTCAGGACTATTCTTTTATCCAGGGCTCGACAAATCCCGGGCGCCAGGTCACCATGGCGACTAGAAATGGTGTCCTGGCGACTTGGCTTGGAAGGTGGTGCCATCTGGTGGTGAGCCGTTGGTATTACAAGTTAAGCATTACAAGTTAAACAGCAATTCTAATGTCATTTTTCACTATTTTTCACTGCCATCATATTCCCTCTAATTAGAACCCCCAAACATTATATATATTTTTTATCCTAACACCATAGAGAATAAAATGGCGATCGTTGCAATACTTTGTCACGCCGTATTTGCGCAGCGGTCTTACAAGCGCACTTTTTTGGGAAAAATTTTCTTTTTTTAATTAAAAAAATAAAAAACAGTAAAGTTATCCCCATTTTTTTTTTAATAAAAGGAAAGAATGTTACGCCGAGTAAATTCATACCCAACATGCCACGCTTCAAAATTGCGTCCGCTTGTGGAATGCCGACAAACTTTTACCCTTTAAAATCTTCATAGGCGACGTTTAAAAAAAAAATCTACAGGTTGCATGTTTTGAGTTAGAGGAGGACTAGGGCTAGAATTATTGCTCTCGCTCTACCAATCGCGGCGATACCTCACATGTGTGGTTTGAACACCATCTACATATGCGGGCGCTGCTCACGTATGTGTTCGCTTCTGCGCGCAAGCTCGTCGGGACGGGTTGCGGTTTCTGGCTCCTAACTTTTTTAGCTGGCTCCTAAATTCCAAGCAAATTTGTCAACCCCTGCGCTTTATCCCATTGTTTTGCAAATCTATGTACACTACAAACGGTATGATTGTTGGAAGAGCAATGCAACCTGCATTGCTCTTCCAAGTGTGAGGAGGAAGGGCAAGCAGTAAAAATGGAAGTGAAGGTCATTGGGGCGTGGCCAAGAGCGGCATGTGAGCGGACGTGTCTCACAGAGCTCCCTGGAAGCATACTACAGTGATCCTTCTACCGGCCGATATACTGCTAGATTTCGGTACCGGACATTACCTGACTGTACTACCGCACTCGGGGCACGCACCGTTCCGTTCGTCCACACGATCACCGGCATGATGACCCGCAAACAGCTCAAAGGAGACGAGCTGCCGGATTTGTAAAATGGCACCGTGGCAGCCTGGAAAGCACGAGGGGACAAGAAAGACACGGGTAAGAACCCCCCAAGACACCTAAAGCCAGGGGAAGGAGGTCCCTAAGGATATGGTGTACTATGCGCAAAAGCTAAATAACATAGCAGACCGTCCCTCGGATGAGGAGCTGGATGCCACACTGGACATTTTCAATGCACTGATGCCGGGGCCTTTCTCTGCCCAGGCCTCACAACGGGCTTCAGCCCAGATTACACCTGCAGTGAATACAGGGGAGGTGGAGGAGGATGAGGGCGCTGAGCAACCCACGCTGGCTCATATTTTAAAAGCAGTGAATAAGTGTACAGCTTCGGTGCAGACTTTGCAGCAACATTTTGGGGGATTGAAGGAGGAGGTGGGGTTGATCCGCCACGACTTCCAGAAAATCAGGGAGCGTACCACGGCGGTGGAGAGCCGTGTTAGTGAGGTGGAAGATAGAATGGCCCCCCCTCATTAGGGAACTGCAGGTCACAGCCAGAACTGCGACAACTACTGAGAACCGTAACGAAGACATTGAGAACCGTTTGAGGAGGAGCAATGTCCGCATAGTTGGCCTCCCTGAAAAAAACGGAAGGCCGGGATCCCACCGCATTTGTGGAAGCCTGGCTGCAAGAAGTTTTTGGCAAAGATGCCTTTACACCCTTCTATTCAGTGGAGAGGGCGCATAGAGTGCCACCTAGGCCTCTCCCCCCTGGCAACCCGCCACGCACCATGCTTGCTAAACTACTTAACTTCAAGGACAAGGAAATTATTCTGAGACTGGCCAGAGAACGTCGCGACATTCAATTTAATGGAGTGAGGGTGTCCTTCTACCCCGACTTCTCGGCAGATGTGCAGAGGCGCAGGGCCAAATTTGGAGAAGTAAAGAGAAGATTACAACGCCTGCGAGCTAACTACGCAATGCTCTACCCTGCTAAGCTCTGGATCATTGCAGGAGGAAGGGCCCAATTTTTTAAGTCGGTGGCGGGGGCCTCATCGTGGCTGGATATGAATAAACACCCGATTCGCCAGGCAGAGGGCCCGGCGGTGGACGCGGACTGATTTATCCTGATCTGATGGACTGAGAAGTTTGATGGTAAGACGGTTCATTTTTCTTTTTCTTGCCAAAGACTGTTGGTTTTCCTTGGCCATCATCCACATGGTCGTATGACCGGGAGAACAATATATGTAGTCTTTTCTACTCAGGAAATGAGCGAACTGTTTTTTTTCTGACTTTCCTAGTTCTTCATGCGACTTGGATCACATACGGAGTGCCCGAGGAGGCACAGTGTTGGGGCCACAGATTGCCTGTTGCGTCTGTGGCAGGATAGGGGCACAGGTTTTGCCCTGCAGCTGTGTGCTGCAAAGTTGATGTGCTTTTTTTTTTGGTTCTATTGATTTCTTTTTGTTTTTTGGATGCTACTCTCTTTCTCTCACACCCAGAAGGACTGTTACTTCAGATCCACATTCCCTACCGCAGGACTGAGTCTCCCCTGACTGTGCACAATCTAAGCGGTGAGGTCTGGATAACCACTCCATATTGGGGTATATCTGACTGTTTGAAGCTGTCGGCCCAGGTTTTGCTATTTTTTCATTTTTTTGCCTGTTTTGCATTATTATTTTAGATCACCCAGGAGGACGCCTATTCTGCATTAGCAATGCTATATGATGTTCTACCGCTGGATAGGGTGGTGGGAAATGGTGTTTTTCTTGGCGTGTGGAGGTTTGATATGACATGTGATGCCGTTCTAAATGGGACATGACAGGGATTGATGTAATTTCATGGAATGTACAGGGTTTGGGAGATCTACTTGAACTATGGTGTCCACCTCCCTCAGGAAGCATTTTCCAGCTATATGTGTCTTGCAGGAGACTCATTTGACTCCAGACACTAAGTCATGGATGGGGTTTGCTTGGGCAGGCTGGACATATCACTCCACTCACACCTCATATTCAAGGGGTGTGAGTGTATTGATACATAGATCCCTGGACTTTCAGTTAATAGACTCTAGGATTGATCAGGAGGGGAGATTTGTGTTCTTAGTATGCAAAGTATACCAATTGACAATCATTCTGGCTGCAGTATATGTTCCTCCTCCATTCAGTCCTCAAATATTGCGTACCCTCCTGGCCTTTCAGCTGTGCAATCCTGGTGTCCCATTGGCTGTAGTGGGGGATTTCAATGGGATTATAAACCCATACTTGGATAGACACCACGTCCCGGAGGGAGCCCCGGGGATGACGACAAGATCAGCCATAGCAAAGTTTACAGAGGAGGTGGGATGGGTGGACCCCTGGAGACTGAAAAACCCCCTAGAGAAACAATTTTCCTGCTTTTCTAAGACGCATATGTCTTTATCCAGGATAGATCTGTGTTTGTGCTCAGACTCTGCAACTCAAGGATGTCGAGGATATACAGTATCTCCCCCGATGTGTCTCAGATCACTCCCCCATCTTACTCTCCTTGAGGGTTAGGCCTCTTACTACCCTGCCGCGAGCACCGTGGAAGCTTAATGCCTTTTGGCTTAACCTCTTCCCCTCACATGAAAAAATTGAGAAGGATATTGTGGCCTACTGGCAGAGACATGCAGATCATCCTGGTACAGACACTGCCTGGGATGCTTTTAAAGCCTTTTTGAGAGGAATCTTCATTGCCGAGGTGAACGCCATTAAACACAACACGCCTGAACAGAGGGATCAGATAGCACAGATGGTAATACGCTTAGAGGCAGAGTACATAGCCAACTCGGGGGAGGGCTCTTGGGAGGCATGGATAGCAGCTCAGGGCGCATTGACTAGACTTGACACCTCTAGGGCTGACAGAAAGCGTTTCTTTTCTAAAATGGCTTTTTATGAAGAGGGGGAACAGACAGGCAAACTCCTAGCTAAAATAGTACAATCACAACAGACGTCCCCATCCATTGGAGCTCTTAGGGCAGAGGGAGGAAAACTAGTAAACACCCCTGATCTGGTGATGAGGGAACTGGTCAGATTCTACTCGGGCCTGTACGAATTGAAGCAAACACATACTGGGGAGGAGACTCTGGATTTTCTGCAAGGGATAGAGCTACCGTGTTTAACATGTCAAATCGCATCTCAAATCGTTCCAAATCGTACCCAGTGTGAACCAGGGCTGAGGCTGGGTTCACACTACTACACCACTTTCATCCTACTTTGCTCTGTGTTCAATGTTTCCCTATGAGAGCGTCTTGTAGCGTCCTACACAAGTCGGTCCGACTTTGAAAATGCTCCCTGTACTACTTTTGGTCCTACATTGATCCTACTTCAGGCCCATTGAATATCATTGAAGTCAGACCAAAGTAGTATCCTGTTCATGAAAGTAGGATGGATGTAGGACCAATGTAGGATAAATGTAGGACCAATGTAGCAGAGCAAAGTAGGATGAAAGTAGTGTAGTAGTGTGAACCCAGCCTCAAAGAGCACCTGTCATTTCAGATTCATCATGACACCTGTTCGCGGGCATTTACTCACCTGCTACTGCTACGTCTCTCACCTTGTTGTGTCACATCACCAGGCCTCCCATTAAAGTGAATGGGAATGTCGGTGAGTCAACAGCAGGTCAGAGGAGGAGCTGCTGCGGAACAGAGATGACAGTTGCTCCTTAAAAATGATGATTTAAATAAAGCATTTTTACTAGCTATTTAAAAATGACTTATGTATCAAATCCACCCTGTTTATATGTAACATTTCACTGCGCATAAATGCGAGTGGACAAGGTACTTGTAATGTAGATCAGAAATACTTGATTTAGTTATAAAAAATAAAAAAAAACAACACACCTTATAAAAATAACATTTGTTATATGAAAACTAATCAGTAAGCAGTGTATAAATAGGTTTGTCGATCTGCATAACCGATTAATAAAGTGATTTTAAAGTCCCTTTTTCTATTAAAATAACAAACATGTTATACTTACCTGCTCTGTGCAGTGGTTTTGCGCAGGGAAGCCCAGAGCCTCCTTTTCTCAAGTCCCTGGCTGGAACTCCTGGCCCCTCCCTCCTGTTAAGTGCCCCCACAGCAAGCAGCTGTGGACATTGCTGGGTGGAGATGGGGGCTCAGGTAAGCATTGGGGGGCTGCTGCACACATCTTAATGCATAAAAAAAAAATCCACCTTTACAACCACTTTAGGCAGCCCACAGATTACTCCATTTTCTATCCATCCACCATGGATGGAACACAGTGTTGATGGGGGAATGCCTCCAGCAGCGCTATTGTATTCATACAGTAATCACACGTAGAAAAATATGACTGCACCAAAGATGTTCGAACGATGGATCGACTTTGATACAATCAGCCTGACCATACATGGATCAAAGTTTTGCTGGGGTGGCCAAATTTCGATCCATGTATGGGCTGTCTTTATTAGCTGTTTCTGTGTCCAGAGTATGCTTACTTCCTGTTCTTCTGTCTAACTCACCACCGTAATGCGAGGCTTTCTTCCTGGTGTGGAGAAAGCCTTGAGGGGAGAGCAGGAGTGTCAGGACGCCCACTAACACACAGCTCCTTTATCTGCAAAGTAGAGAGAGTGTCCTGACTTGCCTGCTCGCCCCCCTCAAGAGGCTTTCTCCACACCAGGAAGAAAGCCTCGCATTACGGTGGTGAGTTACAGACAGAAGAACAGGAAGTGAGCATTTCTCAGAAGAAATAAGGACATTTAAAAGCAAAATTGAAGGATGAGGTAAGTGAAGGAGGACTGCACTAAAAGGTAAAGGAAGCTATTTAGGGGGAATAAAAAAATCCATTACAACCCCTTTAAGCTAATGGTCATTGAGCTTAGTGTGTTCTGGATGTCAATGTGTTGTGATTGCTTGAGTAGACCAGCATTGTGTTTTTCTCTTTACAGGGTTTGGATTCAATTTTGTCTGCAACAGTATTAGAACATAACATTTTATGTATGAAAAGCTGAGAGTATTTCTGAGTCGTATATACAGACCTGGACTGTTAGGTCAGTGCCCCCACCAATAAAAAAATTTAACTGCCCACCACAGCTTTCCAGCATAGTCTTGACTAGTTGCTGGCACCACACACACACACCATATACACACACACACACACACACACACGTGTATGTGTAATATATATTATACACACACACACACACACACCTCTTATGCTACAAGACTAGGACAACCCAGAAGAATGATCTTTTACTTTGTGCCTGTTGTAGCTTTTATATGACCACTAAGAGTCACCACACATGGTACAACCTGACCATACAATCAACTTCATATTTGCCAAAAACGATGTAATCTGATGATCTGCCCAAATCCAAATTAAGTTCCATCCAATAAGACATACCCTTACACTCCATATTTGATAGATCTAAAAGGAGATTATACAATCAGATTGTAATGTGTGGTAAGTTTAAAATAAGCATGCGATTCCTGTCTGATGCTGTAACAGGCCCACTAAACACAAAAACAAATAATCCGGTATAAATTAACAATCTAAGCTAATGTGCCCGTGTGCACTACTTTACTATAAAGCATTAAACGGTTCCAGTAACGCTCTTCCAAAACACACAAACAAGCCTTTATATTAGTGAACGACACATTATATAAATACTACATGCAAGTAGGATGGCCTTCCGGTGACTAGAATTAAATTTCGCAAAAATCAGTATACATCACAAGACAAAGGCACTGCTTTAATGACAGCAACACCCAAGTTTTTACTTGTAACCCCACTTGAATCCTACAACGCTCTCACCTGCACGATGTCCATGTTATGCCTTCGTCTGTCCCCCGTATTGCTTTCTACACGTGTATAGCAGAGCATGTGATAACGCCCACGGCCACTGAACGTCAATTCCGCTTCTAAACCGGAAGTTGAGTCGCTGAGGAAATGACGTCAAGTAATTATCTAGCGAAAAAAATATGTAGCAAATACTATTATAGTAGCAGTTATCTGCAGTCCACTTGTAGTATGAAATTCAGTTTCCAATGAAATTGCAAGGGGGTTTCGCTGGGGAGTGGAGCTCCACATTTGAAAGGAAGCATGTGGCCTCCACTCCACTTTTGTTTTTAAATTAACTTTATTGTAACAAACAATGAATGGCTGTAGCTAGAGTAGCACTGTAGACAGGAAACGTGTCCTCCACACCACATTTTTTTCTTGTTTAATGAACTTTAAAGTGGAGTTCAAGAGCCCTTTCACACTGAGCTGTGGGCAGCGTCAGCGGTTAAGCGGCACTAGTTTTAGTGGCGCTTTACCACTGTTTTAGTGGCGCTATACAGTCGCTAGAGGGCCACTTTTAAACCCTGCTAGCGGCCGAAGAAAGGGTTAAATGGGCCCTTGTAGCACTGCTCCGAAGTGCTTTGCAGGCGATTCAGCAGCGGTGCCCATTCATTCCTCCACTGCCCCAAAGATGCTGCTTGCAAGACTTTTTTTAATGTCCTGCCAGCGCAGCGCCCCACTATGAAAGCACTTGGACTTTCACATTGGGGTTGTAGGGGAGGCGTTTTTCAGTCACTATTTTTAGCGCCTGAAAAACTCCTCAGTTTGAAAGGGGTCTTATGTGTTTATTTAGGCTACTTTCACACTGAGATGTGCGGCCAAAAAAAGGGTAAAACGTTCAGTTTTAAGGGGCTTTGGAAGCACTGCCTATTCATTGCAATGGCCAGGGCTTTGTAGGAGCGCTAAACACAGCGCTCCCAACCAGCCCCAAAGATGCTGCTTGCAGGACTTTTCGTAACGTCCCACAAGTGCACCGCACCAGTGTGAAAAGACACACTGCAATGAATGGGAGGTGGCTTTCAGGCACTTTGCATAGGCTATTTCTAGCACCAAAGCGCCTGAAAACCGCTTCAGTGTGAAAGGGGTCTAAAAGTCAGCAGCTACAAAAACTGTAGCTGTTGACTTCTAATAAACACACACTTATATGTCCCACGGTCCAGCAGTTTTCTTCTCTCCTCCCTCGGCGGCGATTTCTGAATCTCTACTATGGGCACCCGACTGTGACAACTTGCAGCTTAACAGCTGGGTGCCCATTGCGCATGAGCGAGCGGCACTGCGCTCTGTGATTGGTCCCGAAGTCTGTCCTGTGTTCCAGAAGACTTTGGCGACCGGAACGGAAGTGGCACCTATTAAAATCAGGTACCCAATCCCCCCTCTTCCCCAAAAGCTCAGTTTCACCATCAGGAGCTGGGGAAGAGTCCGTAAATCGGAAGTTCCACAATTCCCGATGGTACTGTAGCTGACTGCAAATTGAAGCTCCACAGGAAACATGTGACCTCCACAGGTTTTTTCCCCTTCAGTGCCAAGTAGTTTTTGCATTTTCTGCACACGTTTAAAAAAATCTATTTAGGCCTGAAGATTACATAAAACCCCCCAAAAAATATATTTTTTATGAAAGCAGACATCCTAGAGAAAAAAATTGTGGTAGTTAATTTTTTGTATGTGTAGCGCCCTGCTCCTGTTGAACAGGCGCTGCTTTAAATTTAGTGGGGGTCTGAGCTGTTATTTGGCTCAGACCATAGTGATTAAGGGCAATTTAGCCTCTGTTCCAGCCATGGCTGTGCTGAGAGTATCCACCATTGCTCGTCTGAGGGTGTTATTACCACCCCAGGCCAAGGGTGGCAGCAGCAAGGTCTGGGTGTATTGAGTGTCCCCCTCGGCAGCGATTCAGTGGGAGTGGTCGCCCTGCTGTGCATGCTGGGGAGGGGTACTTAAGGGACAGACGCCATTGGTGCGGTGTCTGTCGTCCGCCCGCACCTCGTGGTCCGCCTGGCCTGAGGTGCGCGTCCTGAATCCTAGTCCCGGGAACCACGCTGGCCTGGGAACCACGCTGGCCCGGGGCTGCGGTTTCGCTTGTGGGCCCAGTTGTCTGGCTGGGGCCTGTGCTGAAAGGGTGATCCTGTGCTGTCCGTCCTGCGGGAGGAAGCCACTTGATGAAGGAAGCCAGGGGAGGACCTTTCCTGGAGAGTGCCATGTAAGAGGCTGGTACCTTGGGAGAAGGTCTGGAAACTTCATCGAAGGATGCACCGTACACCGAAAGGCTTGACAGTGTCGCCTGTTGGATCTAAAAGTTCTAAAGAAGCCAAGTTAAAGAGATCCGGGTGCTGAATCCTGTGGCAGGGGATTCCGGACCAAAGTGTCTCATCTACAAAGGAAGGTCTGTGGCAGAGACTGTACCTTGCTTCCTGCGCCATCCTGGCTGCTAGGCCAGTGAGAGGGACCTATCCGGGTGAGCAATACCCACTCTGGCGACGAGAACTGTTTGCTGGAAACAGGAGTGTTTCCTTACTTTAATTATGCACCTGAACCTACCTACCCTTCCACCCCTCATCCTTTCTTTCTTCTAAAGTTCTGCAAAATAAATCCAAGAAAAAGAAGTGCATTGTGTGGACATTGAAATTCTTCAGACTCTCCTTTCACCCTAGACGACGAGAACACAGAGGTAACGTGCCAACCAAAATATAACCAGCAGCTCATGTGGGGGTAGTGCTACATGTGTCACACGATATCACACGTTTTCTAGGAAATGCTAAATTTTTGTAAAAAACACACTAAAGTGAATTTTAAGGCAAACAAACGCAATACATTACCCAATTTTTGGTAAAATATAAAAGCCGAGGTTGCACTAAGTAAATAGATACCGAACATATCATACCTTAAATTTGTGTGCGCCCCTGAAATGGCGACAAACTTCTGTACACTATATTTTCTATAGGCGACTCTTCATAAGTCATCTATAACATAGTTGCCAACATTGTAAAAAAATATAGGGACACTATTATGCCTGTAGGCGGAGTCTTATTATAATTAGAGGGTGGGGCATTCATTTGTAGGCGTGGCATAGCTGGGAAAGAAAAATGCTGCGCACAAAGCACACCGTGGCAAAAGATGGGCGTGGTTTAATAGACATATTGGGTGTGTTTTAAAGGGCGTGGCTCAAATGGTGTGTGGCTAGAGTCTAAGATGAATGAGGGATGAAAGGAGAAAGAGGGAGGGGAGTAGAGAGAGAGAGCGTGCGTGAGAGAGAAAGAAAGATAAGGAAGGAGGGAAGGAGAGAGAAAGAAGGAAAGAGGAGGCACATGCGCAAAGCGGACTAGGTCCGCACCAACCGGGACATGACAGCCTGAGGTAACAGGTGACAGCCATTATCCACACAGCGTCTACATTATCCCTGAAGTACAGGAGCATATTTTGAGGGCATGTATGCCGCACGAAAATCTAAACTTAAAGCGGTAAAGCCACAGGTATCGCTGACAAAAGCTGCATCTAAAATGGCAGCAGCACAGTCTCACCTCACCTCACAGCTGGGCACACAGAAGCAGCACAAGTCTCCCTCCTCAGCATAAAACGGAGAACCTGTTATTGATACAGGTATGATCTCTATAGCTCTGCAACACTCTGTAATTGGCCCTGACTTGCTTACCCAGTTTGAAAGTGTATTACATAAGGCACTGCAGAATGCCTCAGATGCCAAACTTACTCATGAGATTTGTGAGGTAGGCAGACGCACAGAGGGTGGATGAAATTGACATTACTACATCAACACATACAGAAGAATTGAAAACCCTTAAAGAAGATAATTTGTTTAGGCAAAACCGACTGGAAGATTTTGAAAATAGGGCTAGACAATCAAATTTACGAATACGTGGTGTTCCTGAAGAAATTGAAGACTTATGCCGCGTACACACCATCACTTTATGTGATGAAAAAAAACGACACTTTCTGTGAAGTAAAAAATGACGTTTTTGAAACTTCAATTTTCAAAGACGAAGTTGCCTACACACCATCGTTTTTCTCACAATGTTCTTGCAAAGTGAGGTTACGTTCCACCACGTTTTACCATTGAAGCTTGCTTCATAAGTAGCTTCTGGGCATGCGTGGATGAAAAAACGTCTTAGAAAACAACGTTTTTTGCTACACACGGTCAATTTCTGTGAAGTAAAAAGTGCACTTTTGAAAAACGACACATAAAATTGAAGCATGCTTCAATTTTTTTTGGTCGTTTTTTACAAGACATAAAACAACGTTTTCCCCCACACACGGTCAATTAAAGTGACGTTTTTAAAAACGTCATTTTTTCTCATCACATAAAGTGATGGTGTGTACGCGGCATTACAGTCAACCATAACAGCACTTTTCCAAGAACTAGCTCCATTTATCCCAATTAAATGTCTAGAAATGGACAGAATCGATCGGATGTTGAGGTGAGAGGTGACAGGCTGCAGCAGCACCTCACACCGTTTAAACACCCTGTATGGAGGGGGAGAAGACGTCGCATAGCTGAGACACTGAGAAGTCTGTGTAACACAGCCTATGATGCGGTAGGCACATTTGATACTGCCCAAGCCTCGTGCTGCCCGATGATGGTTTGGCTGCATCTGGGATTGCAGCCGTGCATGGATACATCTCCCGGCCCCCTTCTGGCAGCTTTCTGAACACCTTACTCACCGGGGGAGACTGGTGAGGCGGGAGCCGTCTTAACCACGCTGGTGACCTGTGTCACTGAAGGACTCAGTCCCCGGTGGTCTGAGACACCGAGACCAGGGGGCGGAGCCACACAGCGTGAATACCTGGTAGTGGGGTGAGCCGGGAGAGTTAGAGCATCTGAGTGCAGGGGTGTGCAGAGGCTATCCAGAAACCAAGGAGGAGGTGAGAGGGAGACCAGTTAGTCTAACAGCCAGCTGGAAATGCCGGGGACACTGTCTGTTATGAAAAGAAAATGAGGAGAGGAAGTTGCCTCTCAGGAGGAAACGTGTGGAGGTACTGGAGGGCAGGTGCAGCCACAGTTACAGATATAGCCAGTACGGGGAACAAAGGCGAGCCAGGCCGCAGCAGCAGCTAAACTAGAGAAATTTGCGCACATGCCGGTGCATACAGCGGGCCAGACACCCAGGAAAGGACAGGGGGTACACCAATCTAACCCCCAGAGGAGAAGCCAGGACCAGGGCCAGGCCCCAGTAGCATAGACATTAACAACTGCAGTAAATAACCAGGGGACCAAGAAAAAGGCACAGAAAGAAAATATGAAGACAACCACAGAAACAGCAAAAGAGGATGAACCAACCATGAAAAAGATCCTTCAAGCAGTCAACAACTGTAAGGCCCCGTACACACGGCCGAGGAACTCGACGTGCTTGGCACGTCGAGTTCCTCGTCGAGTTCTGGGATGAAGCCGCCGAGGAGCTCGGCGGGACGCCTTCTCCCATAGAACAACGAGAAAATAGAGAACATGTTCTCTATTTTCTCGTCGAGCTCCTCGGCGGCTCCATCGAGCCAAAACTGTACAGACGACAGAGTTTCTCGGCAGAATCCGGGTTTTGACCGAGTTTCTCGGTGAATTCTGCCGAGAAACTCTGTCGTGTGTACGGGGCCTAAGTCTTCATTACTTGAAATTTTTGATCAATTAAAAGGAATAAAAGAGGACATGTTAGTGCTTAAACAAGACGTACAGGGAGTGGGGGAACAGACTTTTGCCTTAGAAGGGAGACTTAGCCAGGTTGAAGATGATGTCAACCCACTGAAACATGAGATAAAAGTAATGAGAGAACATTTGAATATGTTAATCCATAAAATGGACGATATGGAGAAAAGATTACGCAGGAAAAACATCAGGGTACTAGGTCTCCCCGAAAAAAGCGAAGGTAACAATCCCACAGAATACATGGAAGATTGGCTTAAAGGAATGTTTGGTAAAGACTGTCTATCAAAAATTTTCGCAATTGAACGTGCTCATAGAGTTCCATTAAGGATCGCTGCACCTGGAGGCCAGCCTAGGCCTCTCCTCATCAAACTTCTCCATTTTAAGGACAAAATTACTATTCTTCAAAGGGCAAGAGAGAGGAAAGAGATACAATATACAATTTCAATCTACCCAGACTTTTCCCCAGAACTACAGAGACAAAGGGCAAAATTTGCAGCTACGGATAATGGATTTGCGGGAACATATTTTTTTTAATTCACCTGCTGAAGTGACACTGTGGATTGATATGAAGGAGGGGAGGATACAGGGGGAGAAGGAAAATTATAAAAGGGGGAAGTAAAGTACAAAGACACTAGTTCCGAACCCTCTTGCCCCCCCCCCCTCTTTCCCTGTTTTTTGGAATTGATCTCTTTTCTCTGCTTTTTTTTGACGGTCGGGACACTAGGGAGTGGAAGGAGGGGGGAGGTGCTATGGTATGATTAATATGAGTATGTTTTTGGTTGATGGCAATAATGAGTGTGAAGGGGTCAGAAATGTATATAAATGTATATGGATGAAATGGATAACTTGGGGAAACATATTGAAGTAGGCATGTGCATTTCGTTTCGTTCCGAAACGAAATTCGGACAAATTTTTCATTATTCGGACATTCGGATGCATACAAATTCCCGAATTGCAATATTAATGAATTTACCGAATCCGAACGAACGTTTTCGATTCCGAATCGAAAACCCGCGGACGAAATTCGATCGGAATTCGAAAAACATTATTTTTTTTTTTTCGAATTCCGATCGAATTTCGACCGCGGGTTTTCGAATCGTAATTCAATTTTTTTTTATTTATTTATTTTCGAATTCCGATCGAATTTCGAAATTATATTCGAAAAGAGACTATTTGTTGTTGAATCCGGTGGAAATACTTTCGAATTCGACCGGATTTTTCGAAATTTGGTCGAAAACGAACGAATTCCGAAAACGGTCGAAATATTTTCGAATTCGACCGGATTTTTCGAAATTCGGTCGAAAACGAACGAATTCCGAAAACGAATTTAACTCATGTAACGAACCTAACTTAACGAAATTAATTAAATAACGAATTAAAACTAAACGAAACAAAATTTTCCCTTTTGCACATGCCTATATTGAAGTATAAATTGGAACCTAGCACTTCAAAGGGAAGATACGGTCACTTTAGAAACCCCCAAAGTAGGGTGCTGGGTGGAGTGGGAGGAGAGGAGGGGGGGTGAGGTGAAGGAAGGGATAGGGGCACGTGTGAGTGGGGCACAGGAGTGGATTAATCCACTAGAAAATTATTTCTTAATGAAAAGTGAAAACACAAAAATCGAGAGGAAAATATTTTTGAAGCACAGAACCATAAGATGGGAGGTACACTGGAAAATTGTGAGGATGATAGTTAATAGATAGGCTAAAGGGAGACCCCCAAATCAAGTTAGAAGAGTCAAGGTGTGTTGCTGGAAAGTCTGGGGGTTATGCTGCGTACACACGACCGTTTTTCATGACGTGAAAAATGCCATTTTTTAAAACGATCGTGTGTAGGCTCCAGAGCATTTTTCTCGACGTGAAAAATGGGCATTAAAAATTTAGAACATGCTCTAATTTTTCTCGTAATTTTTCACGTTGTCGTGTGTAGGCTTTAACAAGATGAAAAAAAACATGCATTCTCAGAAGCAAGTTATGAGATGGGAGCACTCGTTCTGGTAAAACTAGCGTTTGTAATGGAGATAGCCCGTTCGTCACGATGTAACAGACTGAAAAGCTGTAACGCCGTCAGCGTTACTCCTTTCATACGGAGTGCAGGCTTGTCACTTGTGACAGCTGCGCTCCATTCAGACACACGTCCGCGTCACTTCCGGTGCGCGGACGTCTGCGCTCCACGTTGGAACGCGGAAGTGCGTTCCAGCGTGTGGCGCCCAGCTCAGCCCACAGCCCGGGCTATTTAAACTCCCGGGAATGGCGGCAGGGTGTTCGGATATTCCTGTTGGACCCTGCCGCCATCTGGGAAACCCTGGACAAGCTACAGACTCTCTGTAGCACCTCTCTCCACAACTTGCTCCTCCAAAGTCTTCTGTGTTTCACTACCTGCTGGATACCATCACCACCTGTGCGGACTTCCTGGTATAGACTACCTCCTGAACTGCAAGTATATTTAAATATCAAACTACTGCTGTATAAAGATACCACCACCACCTGTGCAGACATTCCCGGTACAGACTACCTCCTAAACCGCAAGTATACTTGAAACCAGCTATTACAATAACAGTGATTCCTAGTATATTCCAGAACTGTGTCTCTCACCTTATACTTGTTACTATATACTAGCACCAGATACAGCAGACATATTTCACTCTATTGGTACCAGTGTGGAGATATCCTACAATACTAGTAATACTACTACCCTGATTGTTGAATTTACTTAGACAAGACTTATACTTGTAGTATCCAGATTGTTCTCATTAGTTAAGCTTAAGAGGAATTAAGCTATTACTCTTGTGTTTTGTTCCATAGAGGATATGATGATATAACCCCAAACTCTTATTGTTCAGTGAGAGTGATCTGGTGGTTCATTTCTGATAAGCCTCTACAGCTGCGGTCTAATTTTAAATAGAGTCCTCTCACTGTCAGGGTCTTAACATAATATCCGAACCCACAAAAATAAGAGAAGAAAGGATATATATATACATATATCTTTGAAATGGATCCAGCTGACCTTGCAAATCATTTAGTTGCACTCTCTCAAAGGGTTGATAATCTTACCACTAACATGAATGAGTTACGTATGCAGAATGATGCTTTAAGAGATCAAAATTTTGCACAAGCCAGGGAAAGACCTGAACCCAAGACCTGTTCTCCGGAACCTTTTTTTGGAGATAGAAAAAATTACAGACAGTTTATTAGTTCATGCCGATTGATGTTTGAACTGCGGCCACGTACTTATCATTCTGATAGGATAAAGATCCTCACATTAATTACTTACCTTAAAGGTGAGCCTAGGGTATGGGCTGACACCTACGTAGAAGAACACGGAGATCTCCTAGGAGATTTTGACACATTTCTTGATGAAATGTCTTTGTTATATGAAGATCCCAACAAACAGTTAACAGCTGAGAATTCAATCAGGAGTCTTAAACAGGGGAGGCGGCCTGTTGAAGATTTTATTTCGGAATTCAAATGTTGGTGCAGAGAAACTCAATGGTCTGATATTTCTCTCAGAAACCAGTTCCGTTTGGGTTTATCTGAGGCCATGAAGGATGAGCTTGCCCGCGTTGACCTACCCACTACTTTAGAAGATCTTATGCACCTCTCAGTGACTATTGATCGTCGCCTCCGCGAAAGAAAGACCGAACGTGCCATTACTTACTCTGTCACTCCCTTTAGGAGGTCTAGATCACCTCCCAAAGATTCTCCAATGGAACTTGGTGTTATCAAAGGACCTTTAACTTCTGCAGAGAAACAGCGCCGCAGAGCAAACAATCTTTGCCTATATTGTTCTGCTCCTGACCATATCGTTTCCACCTGTCCTCTTCTCAAGAAGAATTCAGAAGGTATTTTCTCCCACATTAGTAAATTAAATTCTTCTGGAACCATATCTAATCATTATATTTTTGTTCCTCTCACCCTACAGTGGGATCAAGGAAGGATTTCCATTGAAGCAATGGTCGACAGCGGGGCATGTGGCAATTTCATTGATTCAAATGTTGTAAAAGCTAATAAAATTCCCAGTGTGTTAAAGCAGATTCCAGTGTCACTCACTTTTATTGATGGTTCTAACTCTTCTTCCGGCCCAGTTACATCTCAGACAGTTCCCTTAACAGTTTCTTGTGCCATTGGCCACACTGAGATTCTCAATTTTGATATTATTTCATCTCCAGTTTTTCCTATAGTTTTAGGTTTACCATGGTTGCATCTACATCAGCCTACTATTCTTTGGTCCACAAGATCCCTTTCCTTACAGTCTACTTACTGTACAGAATTCTGTCATCCTCCGAGTATCATCTCCTTTTCAGAAGTTCATCCTGCTAATCTACCAAATTACTTACAAGATTTTGCTGATGTATTCAGTAAGACTAATGCAGATAAACTTCCTCCACATAGGATTTATGATTGTCCTATTGACTTAATTCCTGACAGTCCGATCCCTACCGCTCGGATTTACCCCCTTTCACAACCAGAGCTTACACACCTAAAAGATTACTTGGATGAGAACCTTAAAAAAGGATTTATAAGACCCTCCACTTCTTCAGCTAGTGCAGCCCTATTTTTTGTAAAAAATAAGGATGGATCACTTCGACCGATAATAGATTATCGATCTCTCAATAACATCACTATAAAGAATAGATATCCATTACCACTCATTCCAGAACTTATTGAACGTTTACAAACAGCTAAGATCTACACAAAGCTGGACCTCAGAGGTGCCTATAATCTGATAAGGATCCGCTCGGGAGATGAGTGGAAAACTGCTTTTAAAACTCGATACGGGCTTTTCGAGTATTGTGTAATGCCTTTCGGGTTATGTAATGCCCCAGCAACTTTTCAGTGGTTTATTAACGATATTTTTCATGATCTGCTCGACATTTGTGTTGTTATTTACTTGGATGACATATTAATTTACTCTGATACTCTGGAAGAACTTCACAAGCATGTGCGTTGGATTCTGGATAGGCTCAGAATTCACTCTCAATATGCAAAACTTGAGAAGTGCGTCTTCAGTCAGACGACTATCTCCTTTCTTGGTTATCAAATCACTCCTGACGGAGTTCAGATGGACCATACTAAAGTGGATTGCATTTTGTCCTGGCCTTCTCCCCAGTCTAGAAAGGCCCTCCAGAGATTCCTTGGATTTTCTAATTACTATAGAAAATTCATTAAAGATTTCTCATCAATTGTGAGACCACTTACTAGTCTAACTAGTTCTAAGATACCTTTCATTTGGTCCAAGGAAGCACAGAGATCCTTTGAAACACTTAAGCTCAGTTACTCTTCAGCTCCCATTCTCCAACTGCCCAATCCAATGTTTCATTTCACTTTGGAAGTTGATGCCTCACATTTTGCTTTGGGTGCTGTACTCTCCCAACGACCCACATTATCACAACCACTACATCCTGTTGCCTTTTATTCCAGAACTTTATCACCAGCTGAAAAGAACTATCCGATTGGTGAGAAGGAACTGTTAGCAATAAAGGATGCTCTCGCAAACTGGAGACACCTTCTGGAGGGTTCTACACACCCCATCACTATTCTCACCGACCATCGTAATTTACAGCATCTTAAAACTTGTAAAACTCTTTCTGCCCGTCAAGTCAGATGGAGTTTATTTTTTGATCGATTTGATTTCGTCATTTCATACCTCCCGGGTACTCAGAATATTAAAGCAGATTCTTTATCTCGTATGAATGAAGATCAATCCATGGACATTCCTCCACTTTCCATTATTCCCTCCAACCGATTCATTGGAACTACTTTGACATTTAATAAGTTGCTCATTCAAACTCTTTCCAAAGACAGATCTCAACTCCCTAAAGGTCTACAACAGGAGTCTAATGGACTATTAACTTTCAACAACAAGATCTATGTTCCACCAAGTTTACAACTCATACTATTAAAACAACTCCATGACGCCCCACTTGCAGGTCATCCTGGTATTGGTAAAACCCTTCATTTAGTGAAGAGAAATTATTGGTGGCCTCATCTGACAAAAACTGTTCACGACTATGTGAGTTCTTGCCACACTTGTGCCATCAACAAGCATTCAAGGAGGCCTCCCTATGGTTTATTAACCTCCATCCCAATACCTAATAGACCTTGGGATGTTATTTCCATGGATTTCATAGTAGATCTTCCTAGATCAAATGGAGCTAACACCATCATGGTCACTGTTGATATATTAACCAAGATGGCCCATTTTGTACCTTTGAAAAAATTACCTAGTTCTCAAGAAACAGCAAGGGCTTTTGTATCTAATATTCTTAAACTACATGGTCTTCCATCCCAGATCATTTCGGATCGTGGGTCACAGTTTATTTCCAAGTTTTGGAGAGCCCTTTGCCAAACATTACAAATAGATCATCGCAGGTCTACTGCTTATCACCCCCAAACAAACGGGCAAACAGAACGTGTCAACCAAACACTTGAACAGTATTTGCGCTGTTATTGCACTCATCTTCAAGATGACTGGTTTGACTTACTTTCACATGCAGAGTTTGCATATAACAATGCTTCCAATTCATCTTCTCAGTTTTCACCCTTTTACGCAAATTATGGGTTTCATCCTAATAGTTTACCATCTACTTTTCTGCCAAATAATGTTCCGGCTGTTGAGAATTTCTTTTCAACCATAAAAAACACTTTAAGTACTCTTCGTTCTAACCTTGAAGCTGCTCAAATTAGACAGAAGAAATACTATGACTCTCATAGAACAATATCACCTCCATACAAGATTGGAGATTTGGTATGGTTATCCACTCGGAATCTGCGACTTAATATTCCTTCAAAGAAGCTTGGTCGTCAATACACAGGACCTTTCCCAATTTCTCATGTCATAAACAAGAATGCTGTTAGATTACTTCTACCTGCTGATTGGAAGATTCATCCATCCTTCCATGTTTCACTAATTAAGCCTTACAAACCTAATCCCTTTCCAGATAGAGATCCACAACCTCCTCCTCCAATTCAAGTTTTTGGTGAGACTGAATATCAGGTAGAGAAGATTCTTGATTCTAGGAAGAGAGGATCCTCTATTCAATATTTGATTCGTTGGAAAGGCTATTCTCCCACAGATGATTCCTGGGAATGTTCTTCAAATATTCATGCTCCTCGACTCATTAAGCAGTTTCATCATAAATATCATAATAAACCATCTCTTACTGGGCGCCCCGGAGGTGCCCCCTTGAGGAGGGGAGTATGTAACGCCGTCAGCGTTACTCCTTTCATACGGAGCGCAGGCTTGTCACTTGTGACAGCTGCGCTCCATTCAGACACACGTCCGCGTCACTTCCGGTGCGCGGACGTCTGCGCTCCACGTTGGAACGCGGAAGTGCGTTCCAGCGTGTGGCGCCCAGCTCAGCCCACAGCCCGGGCTATTTAAACTCCCGGGAATGGCGGCAGGGTGTTCGGATATTCCTGTTGGACCCTGCCGCCATCTGGGAAACCCTGGACAAGCTACAGACTCTCTGAAACACCTCTCTCCACAACTTGCTCCTCCAAAGTCTTCTGTGTTTCACTACCTGCTGGATACCATCACCACCTGTGCGGACTTCCTGGTATAGACTACCTCCTGAACTGCAAGTATATTTAAATATCAAACTACTGCTGTATAAAGATACCACCACCACCTGTGCAGACATTCCCGGTACAGACTACCTCCTAAACCGCAAGTATACTTGAAACCAGCTATTACAATAACAGTGATTCCTAGTATATTCCAGAACTGTGTCTCTCACCTTATACTTGTTACTATATACTAGCACCAGATACAGCAGACATATTTCACTCTATTGGTACCAGTGTGGAGATATCCTACAATACTAGTAATACTACTACCCTGATTGTTGAATTTACTTAGACAAGACTTATACTTGTAGTATCCAGATTGTTCTCATTAGTTAAGCTTAAGAGGAATTAAGCTATTACTCTTGTGTTTTGTTCCATAGAGGATATGATGATATAACCCCAAACTCTTATTGTTCAGTGAGAGTGATCTGGTGGTTCATTTCTGATAAGCCTCTACAGCTGCGGTCTAATTTTAAATAGAGTCCTCTCACTGTCAGGGTCTTAACAAAAGCACAAAGACTGAAAAGCGCGAATCGTCTCTCACTTCGTTTTTGCTAGGACATTACAGATGTGTGTACGCGGCTTAAGAGACCCAAGCCAAAAGACAGGGAATTGGCGGAAACAGGCAACATTGGGATATTGTGTCTGCAGGAGACACACCTGCAAAAGGAAACTATTAATACATTAAAACATAGGAAATTTCAAGTACAGTATCACTCTACCCATACATTGTATTCAAGGGGTGTGAGTGTATTAGTTAATTCTAGAATGGTGTTCCCCTGCAGGCAGAGTAAGGTAGATGAAAAAGGGAGGTACTTGTTTCTTTTTTGCCAGATAGAGATAAGAGAATACGTGCTGGCGAGTGTTTACATTCCCCCACCGTTTAGTACAGAAATCTTAAGAGAGTTCATTGAGTTCACCATGGACAGGGTGGGTTTGTCGGTTGTAGTGGCAGGAGACTTCAATATGACCATGAACAAAAAAGTTGGATAGATTTCCAGCCAGGTTCTCCTCGGGGGGGGGGGGGGCACACGCCTGGCAGCCCCCTCCTCCAATTTTGTGGAGAGATGGGGCTGGTGGATGTGTGGAGGGGGAGATACCCTGAGAAAAGACAGTTCTCCTGCCACTCGAAGACACATGCAACCTTGTCCAGGATAGACTTGGTACTTTGCAATGAGGAGGCCCTAAGTGAAGTGGGGGAGGTAAAAAATGAACAAAGAAGTATCTCGGACCACTCATCAGTGACCTTTGAAATAAACACAAGTAGAAATTTTAGTGTAGCATTACCCCCAGTGGAGCTGCTGGATTTTTGGGCAGCGTGTTACCTCATGGCTCCTCCGAAATTCCTAGGGGTAAATGATGCGTATTGCATATAGTAGAAGTAAAGGAATATCCACGACAGGTGCTCTTTGCTGTGCTCTTTATTACCCAGCCGGGTAAAAACCGTAAACTTGTGGTGAGGAAAGTAAAGTTGAAGAAGATAGGAGAATAGCAGATTCAGGCGTAATGATAGGAAACAGTCCTGGTCCCAAATGTAACACTACTTTGCACAACTCCCGCCGGAATGGGTTTAGTGTACCCAGACAGGCCTCTCTCACTGACCTGGCAGCCGGAGTATCACTCGGACAATTGTAGGATAAAGTCTCTGCCACAGACCCTCCTAGCTCAATGAGCCTCAGAATGATACCTCTGCCACAGGTCCCCTCTGGATTGAATTCTTGGAGATATGCCTCCTTAATTGAGTTACGTCTGGATCTCCTTCAACTTGTCGCCCAGGTACCGACTGACAGGTGATCAATCCCTCAGTGTCCAGTTACCTGGATCCCCGGTGGGTTGTCCAGGCCCCTTTGGACCGCCAGCCTCTCAATGGCGCTCCTCAGACTGACTCCTCACCGAACAGCAGTACAGCTTGGGATCTTCAGAAGTGGGAACCCAGTCACTCACTGGGTCCCCGTCGCTGTTCAGATGCTCCGGGTCAGCATGGCCCCAGAACCAGGAACACCACGTGGCACACACGCCCCGGCCAGGAAGGCCATAACGCCGCCGTGATGTGGCCACCCTAAAGGTGGGTGCCACACTGAACAAAGAAGACACAGAACCAATGGCGTCTGCCCCATAAATACCTCTCCCCAGCATGCACAGCGAGGACAAACCCTTATGATTGGCTGCTGGGAAAGAGCACTTAAACCTTGACTCCACTGCTGCCACCTGCAGCACCGGGGCTGGAAGAACACCCCAGTACAGCAGAATGGGCCCACAGCACAGCCAAGCTGAGACAGAGACCGTATTTTGCAACTAACAATCTGGATCAGAGTTTAACTACACTCTGATCTACCCTTAAATTTAACTAGCACCAGTACTATAAAGTACATAGGCGCTACACACTCCCCCTACCTGAATAGACACTGTCCTCAGTGTCCCAAGAAAGGGCATTCACTCCTGAATACCCGACCTGAATCTGCATAACAACAGAAAAGGATAGTAGAAAAGAAGGAAATAGAAAAATACAAAACGTTTTTTAAAACATTATCATATAAACATTTATGTACAGTGATGCATAGATATTTCCACAATCCTGACTATCTATTCTGCCCCATTCTCTGACAGATGTTGATAGCTGGTCAAACCACCTGCAGAATAAAATTGGAAGAAACCAAAACATATGTACAGACATACGTTAAGTATTATACATTTTTGGTCCCAGAGGGGTAACCTGGAGCTGCACCTCCCGCCAATAAGGTGAAACTCCCTTTCCTCCCAGAGAGACACATCATCAAAAAAGTGGATATATACAGTCACTAAGATTGGAAGTGAAACTGCACCCTCTCGTCACAGAGCGAAATCTCCCTTCCTCCCAAAGAGATATCAATAAGTGCTGAGACATATAAAACCACAATAATCATATTTATATTATTTTTTTTTCTCTGCTGCAAGGCTAAAGAAGAAAACATGGTTATGTACAAGAGTTCTCTGCGCTGGTAGAAGTTGCAGAACATTGCCCCTAGTTGTCTGCGCGCTGGTACTACCAGAATAAGGCAGTCCATTGCTCAATCAGTAAGAAAAGGGAGATATAAAAACTGTCCCTTCTTCTTTCTTTTTCCTGGTGCTGTGAAGAAGCCAGCAAGATCCTATCCTTACTAACTTATCAAACCCCCCAAAGTTCTGCACAAACAACAAAGTGTGGATCCGGTGGAATGAAAACAAAAACTGGAAAGGGGCAACAGTTCTTGTCCGTAACTTCTTTAAAGCAAAAAGCAAAGGTGACATTGCAGGCATGGGGCCTACTTATAGAACCGTGGACCCGGCAGAGTGACAATGTCCCCTCTGTAATTTGTAGTGGTGACAGAGAAAACTTGATCCACTTTCTGGGTGTAAAATGCAATATAATAATATATATATATACCCTCTATTGTAACCTATAATATATATAGCTATCGCATAAATGTATTAATGTGTATTTGTCCCTTGTTTGCTAATATATATGACCAGAGTGTATTAGGCTTAAAGGATCACTAAACAAAAAACATTTTTTGGGCTAAATAGCTTGCTTTACCTTATAGCAGTCTTGATTTCATGTCCTCATTGTCCGTTTTTGCTTTGAAGCAGCTGTAATCCTTTGCTGAAATCCTCACTTCCTGGTTCTCTGGCTCCATAGTAAATTTCTCATGGGAGCTTCTCACTGTGGTCTAAGCTGTGTGTCTAAAACTCCTCAGAACCAATCAGATTCATTTTAAAAACAAAACACTGCCCTGGATTTGTTTGTTTTTGTTCTGTGGGTCTCTTTACTTCACATAAACATGAAATCAGTTTAAAAGCGAAAGTGAAACTAGAGGTACATTATATGATAGAATTTAATCTATTTTTCATCATTTTTAAAAGGAATCAGTTAACTTTTATGTCTCTATACCCTGTAAACAGTAATTTCAGCAAAAAATTTGTTTTCCTTTAGTGACCCTTTAAGGCTTTAATGCTAGTTATAAAGACTGACACAATTGCTAGTTACACACATTGGCCCGGATTCTCGTAGAGCGGCGCATATTTCGGCCGGCGTAGCGCATCTCTTATGCGCTACGCCGCCGTAACTCTGAGAGGCAAGAGCAGTATTCACAAAGCAATCGCTCCCTACGTTGCGCCGGCGTAACGTAAATCCGTCGGCGTAAGCCCGCCTAATTCAAAGTAGGTGGAAGGTGGGTGTGCTACATGTAAATGAACCGTGACCCCATGCAAATGAATGGCCGAACGAAAGGCGCATGCGCCGTCCCATGGACGCTTCCCAGTGTGCATGCTCAGAATCATGTCGGACCGAACGCCTAAGATACGTTGAATCACTGAACGTAACCTACGCCCAGCCCTATTCATGTAGTACTACGTAAACAACGTAAAATACGACGGCTGTTACGTAGTCCATACCCTTGCATGGGTTGCGCCTCCCTATATGTGGAATAACTTTACGCCAGACTTTCGCCTTACGTAAACGGCGTATATTACTGCGACGGGCACAAGTACGTTTGTGAATCGGCGTATCTAGGTCATTTACATATTCGACGCGTAAATCAATGGAAGCGCCCCTTGCGGCCAGCGTAAATATGCGCCCAAGATACGACGGCATAGGAGACTTACGTCGGTCGGATGAAGCCAAATTTCAGGCGTATCTTGTATTAAGAGTCAGGCGCATAGATACGACGGCGCATCTGTGCACTTACGCTGCGTATCTCAAGATACGTCAGCGTAAGTGTTTCCTGAATCCGGGCCGCTGTATTTATTTCCTTCAAAGTAGGAATACCACATTCTAACACCAGATATCTATACAGCCTATAACAATACTGGTAATAATAATGAAAGATACTTAACACAGGCGTCATGTTTTAAAGGACCTCATCCATACACCATTCAAACACCCTCCCATTGCCCGCCCATCTGCCGTTCGACCAATCATTGCATTTCTATGATTATTTTCCTTGTTACCGATTTTTCTTCTCTACCTAGCCACTGGGGACGATCTTGCCCATATAATCTCCAATAGATGGCTGGTCTTTGATCATTGTTGACATAACATTTCTCTTTTGTCTGTGGAGGGTCTTATCAGAGGATTTCGTAGACATTTCGGAGTCGAGTTTAACAGATTACATTCCTGCAGGGGAGGGGCATCTTGTCCTCTAAAGCCTCGTACACACGATCAGTTCATCCGATGAGAACGGTCTGAAGGACCGTTTCCATAGGTTAACCGATGAAGCTGACTGATGGTCCGTCACGCCTACACACCATAGGTTAAATAACCGATCGTGTCAGAACGCGGTGATGTAAAACACGACGACGTGCTGAAAAAAAAGAAGTTCAATGCTTCCAAGCATGCGTCGACTTGATTCTGAGCATGCGTGGATTTTTAACCGATGGTCATGCCTACTAACGATCGGTTTTGACCTATCGGTTAGGAATCCATAGGTTAATTTTAAAGCAAGTTGGCTTTTTTTAACCTATGGTTAAATAACCTATGGGGCCCACACACGGTCGGTTTTGACCGATGAAACCGGTCCATCAGACCGTTGTCCTCTGGTTAACCTATCGTGTGTACGAGGCCTATAACACTGCCAGCCTCAGCTTATCTGACTGGGAACAGAATATGTTCAAAATTCAGATATTATATTTATTGCAACATATGCCGCTTTGCGCCTAAAAGGCGCACAACAGTCCATATGGTCCGAACACTTCTCAACTGTTTTAATGTTTTGCTTTCTTCAACATGCGCCTCAGAAACAGCTCCTATGGAACAGTCCATAACTGATTTCCAGCATGTGTTTCAGAACCAGTACCTCTGGAACAGTCCTTAACTGTCTTCCAACATGTGCTTCAGAAACAGATCTTTGGAACAGTCCATAATGGTTTTAACATGCTGTGCTTCCCAACACGTGCCGCTTTGCTACTGGGTGACACACCAACATCATTATTCCGTGATGGCTTCCATGTCACCATTCTGTATCTTCTTCCTGACATCTTCAAGAAGGGGTCCAGTACAGGCAAGGGGTGTCTATTTACTCACCATTCACCAGCACACACTCTTCTAACCAGCTTTCAGATACAGAGTCCCGAGGAGGGCCTTTCTTGCCCATCTTACTAGCCTAAAATACACTGTTATCACACTACACCATGACATAAATCAACCCATCACCATAATATCTACATATTAAGAATGGTTTTATATGCTGAATGTATACACTATACACAGATTGTTGGTTTTAGTGTTTTAGTGTTTTAGGTCTATTTTAGTCATTTTGCCGTTCTTATTACCATATAACTATTTTTAACATTGCTTTATGCTTAAATTAGACTGGTCTGTACTAGTCCCAGAGATATTTAATTTACTTGTATTTCCATCTAAGCATAGAACACAGTCGTTTTCATTCATGCCATCATTTTGGAAGCTCTCGATACCCTGCACTGGCTATGCTCTCTGCGGGGTATCGTAGTTTATTTACATACAGGTACTGACAGCTGGAGGCTCGATGGACCGTTTGGTCCAATCAGACAGGGGTGGGCGGGCCTGCAGTTCTCCATCTGGAGATGCGCGCGCACCTCTGACGCCCAACATCACTGATTGGCTGTCCTTCTTTGCTATGGACAGCGATCGTGGATGCAGCTGCGCGGTTTGAGATTAAGTCTCACTTCCGCCCAAGACCTGGCAGTTGTCTCACGTGTGCCATAGAGCATGCGTGGGAACTATGCCAGTACGCTGAGCCAGAGGGCGGTGCTCTATTCAACCCTTAGCAGCATCTGATGCCTGCTAGAGCACCGCCTTCCCACTTCCGCCCTACTATGGGCTGATGCCTCATGCGCACCATCGCGCATGCGCGAGAATGACGCCATGACGGCGATCAACGAGTGTGATACCTCTGGCTATATAACGGGTCGCCGAGTGCTGTTAGCCACGCCCTCAGACGAAGTCAGCCAATGACGAAACGCGTCAGGGCGTGGCAAGCATCAGGACGATCCAAACACTGTACCCTCCAGAGATCAGGAACTGGGAAACAGAGCCGGAGCGCCATTTTCTTATCCATCCAAAGGAGACAGGCACAGTACTTTACATGCACGTTTTATCTTACATTGTGGTACGCACATTTTATAAGGGGGGGCTTATTTGCTTAATAAACTTTTTGAAAACAGTACTATACTATCAGAGTTTATTCCTTTATATGTACACGGGCAAGATCTAAACCAGCAGAGTGGTGGAGTGTGCAAGACCAATGACAAAGGCTGATTGTGTATCCCATGCTGTTTTTTATCCTCGGTCTGGTGAGTGCATCCCCATTAGGGGATAGTATCCCCCCACGTGGTGAATATTCAACTCCCTTGGTGATAAGGAGCACATGATATTGAAGACACTTTGCACAGCTGATGTTCATCTGCACCATTATTGAACACCTATGGTTCCATAGTATTTAATCAGAAGTCACGTTTTGATTATTCAGCGCTGCTACAGTACACATCGAACTGTTTGGACTCTTTAGTCTTTTACATTCATTCACGTTTTCCTATATTGTTGCATCTTTTATAAGCGGCTGCTTGTATTGTGTCTATTTTCCCTGGTCACCAATATCTTTATTGCTATTTCCTGTGCGAGTAGTGTTTATCTGAAGGAAGGGCGCACATTATAAACACTCCTTATACAGTTCTGTTGATCCTTTCTCAGCTGCTATGGATGCATTAAGATTTTTGACTAATAGGAATTTAGACATTAACAATGTTTTTGTAAATAATGAACCTACTACCACTCAAGTAAATTATAACAGCGCTATGTCCTCACTAGGCAATGTTTTAGAGAAACAAGTAAGGGCCTGGTGGGACATCTATACACTTGAGCAGTACATTAAAGATAAAATCATCATTAGAAGCCTAAGGTGGGACGTTGTACCACAAGATGGCCTTGATGATCCAGGATCCATACAGGAATGGTATGATTTTTTCATTGGGGTTGGGTTCAAACTGCAGGAACTCATCCTACAAAGGAAAAAACGAAAAATTGTCATTTTAGAATCAAAAATTAATGAGTTTAATTTGCAACTTGACCCAATAAAAACTTCTCAGGAAATTATTGATTTCAACATTAGAATCAATAAGCGCCTTGAGAAAATTGATAAAGACACTCAAAAAAAGAAAGTCAAAAAATACCATAGAGATATGGGCGACTTTAAAACCAACACCATATTTGCATGGCAACAGTCATTACCAGACAACATTAACCTAATAGAAAAAAAACAACCACAAGAAATACGACTGTCAGTGCCAATATTGACTGAACGTACTAATACAAATGGTAATGAAGAAGTCACCATCGATTCACCTCAACGTTTCTCAACCCCTGTTGCAAGAGGAAGGGGGAGAAGTAGAGGTGGTGGTACTAGAGATAACCAATACCAGAATTCACAAAGCAGGGAATACCAAATCCCCACGCAGAATAAATTTGCACCATTAAGAACTTACCAAGATAACCATTACAATGCTCCTCCGCCACGTCCTTTTTTAGGGCGAGGGAGAGGGGGGCCCCAAAGGAGGGGTCGAGGTCAGCCACCCCGCAGGGGAAAACCCCAGGATTATCCCACCTCGCACCACCCACCTGCACATTATCCCCCACCCCAGTATCTGCCTCCACAATATCCATCAGGACAGTACCAGGAACAAGAATGGAGAGGAACTCAAGCCATGAACCAATGGGAGAAGGACCATTTCCCACACCAGAAAAAGGACGAACCAGAGGGTGCAGGGCAGGATGGAGGACGCAGAAAAAGAAGAAGGCATCAAGAATAGGAGGGATTTTTAACTTAACTTCAGTGGAACTCACGCATAAAGAACTGAATATTTTGAATTTAGGCCTAAAATGTGGCATGAAGAAACCGGTCAATAAATTCAATGTATACATAGACATCCATAAATATATCCGTAAACTAAATATGAAAAAATATTTTATTGGATGCACGCCACGTATGGGCAACAATATAACGAGTTCAGAGACCGCAGTCAATAGTGGACTAAAAAACAAGTCACTATTTAATCCCCTGAATAACCCAAACCATCAGGTGGAGGTGTTCAAGAGTCTGGTACTAAGAGACCTAGACCACTTGAAACCCAAAAAGAACGTCAATGTAAAACACATACAAGAAGGAATTGATATGTTAGAAAAACGGAAAGACATCATTATAAGACCGGCGGATAAATGAGGGGGAGTAGTGATCCTGAGTAAAGCCTTTTACCATGGTCAAATCTCTGATATGTTGGCAGACAAGTCCACATATAGCCTATTGGAGCAGGATCCGTCTCATGCTTACAGACAGCAGCTACAGGTACTTGTCAAAAGAGGCTCCAAATTAGGGGTACTAACAGTGAAGGAAAAAAACTACCTGACACCAGCTAGTAATAAAGTCCCAACCATTTATACTCTTCCAAAAATACACAAGGACCCCCTAAACCCTCCTGCAAGGCCAATTGTTAACAGCATTGACTCCGTATCTTCCAGAATGGGACAATATCTGGATACCTTCTTGCAAAAGAGTGTAAGAACAACGAAATCTTATTTGAAGGATACTAAGGATCTCTTGCTATGCCTCCAAGAAATCACACTGGAAGCAGACTTACCTGTACTACTTGTAACTGCAGATGTATCGTCTCTTTACTCCATCATACAACATGATGATGCACTGTTGGCCCTTAACTGGGCTCTATGCCAAAGAGACGATCTGCCACACAATCAAAAGGTTTTTATTGGTAATGCTCTGGATTTCTGTCTATCCCATAATTTCTTCTGGTACGACAGCAAATATTATTCCCAAAAAAGAGGAGTTGCCATGGGCGCGAAATTTGCACCGAGCATAGCAAATCTGTTCATGTCCGAATGGGAAGATAAGGTGATTTTTAAAGACAGACGGAGTGAACTAATTTTTTATAAACGATACATTGACGATTTTGTTTTTTATTTGGGCTGGTTCCACTGACTCTGACACTGATTTTTTAAGCATTTTAAATGATAATAATAAAAACATTAAGCTAACCTCTGAACACAGTAGTTCTGAAATAAACTTTTTAGACGTAACTGTATACCGACATGAACAAGGATTAGCCACAAGGGTATTTTTTAAACCCACCGACAGGAACAGTTACCTCCCCACCACCAGTGGACATCACCCACTGTGGATTAGAAACATACCCAAAGGGCAGATTATGAGGGTGAAACGAAACTGCACTGAGACAGATAATTTTATCGCACAATCTAAAATTTTAACCGACAGATTTGAAGCCAGAGGCTACCATCCGGATAAAATGAGAAGATTGGTGGAAGAAATAAAACAGATACCCAGGGAAACATGTTTACAGAATAAAAAATCCGATGGTGATCCTGCCACCAACACAAAAGAGTGGGGCTTTTTATCCCAGTTCCATGCCCAGTATAAAGAAGTGGAAGAAATTTTTAATAAACACTGGCACATATTACTGATGGACAAAAAATTGGGACCCTCACTCCCACCTAAGCCGGAATTTATCTACAAAAAGGCCTCGAACCATGGGGATCGGATTGTTAAGAAGGTATTGGACCCGCCCGCTAAACCCAAGACTTTTTGGAGTCAAAATGGCTTCTTTGCATGCAGGAAATGCAAACCATGCCGAGAAGTTACACATATTATGAGAGGCATTGAAAAGTTCACATGCCCGGTTAACAACACAGAATTTGACATTGATCAGTTCATCACCTGTAACACTGACCATGTTGTATATGCATTAAAATGCCCATGCAATTTAATTTATATCGGAAGAACAAAAAGAAAAATGAGAATACGTGTGATGGAACACATCAATAACATCAAGTCAGGTTATGAAGATCACAACGTATCACTCCACTTCAAATTAAAGCATAACCAGGATCCATCTGGGCTACAATTTTGGGGAATTCAACACATAGTGCAAAATTGGAGAGGAGGCCACAGAGTCAGAGAACTATCAAAGAGTGAAACAAGATGGATTTTCTTGACCGAATCGCTTGCCCCAAAAGGCATGAACATCGAATTGGACATTAACTGCTTTATAAGCGATGCATAACCACATACATTTTATACAGAACAGGGTTCATATTCATATGATTTGGAGTTTTTGGTCTCCAAAAAGTCGCCCATTCTTTATTGTATTGGTATTAAATTCATTCAATGTATATGCCAATACTTTCCACATTAAGGCCACCCTGCACTGGCTATGCTCTCTGCGGGGTATCGTAGTTTATTTACATACAGGTACTGACAGCTGGAGGCTCGATGGACCGTTTGGTCCAATCAGACAGGAGTGGGCGGGCCTGCAGTTCTCCGTCTGGAGATGCGCGCGCACCTCTGACGCCCAACATCACTGATTGGCTGTCCTTCTTTGCTATGGACAGCGATCGTGGATGCAGCTGCGCGGTTTGAGATTAAGTCTCACTTCCGCCCAAGACCTGGCAGTTGTCTCACGTGTGCCATAGAGCATGCGTGGGAACTATGCCAGTACGCTGAGCCAGAGGGCGGTGCTCTATTCAACCCTTAGCAGCATCTGATGCCTGCTAGAGCACCGCCTTCCCACTTCCGCCCTACTATGGGCTGATGCCTCATGCGCACCATCGCGCATGCGCGAGAATGACGCCATGACGGCGATCAACGAGTGTGATACCTCTGGCTATATAACGGGTCGCCGAGTGCTGTTAGCCACGCCCTCAGACGAAGTCAGCCAATGACGAAACGCGTCAGGGCGTGGCCAGCATCAGGACGATCCAAACACTGTACCCTCCAGAGATCAGGAACTGGGAAACAGAGCCGGAGCGCCATTTTCTTATCCATCCAAAGGAGACAGGCACAGTACTTTACATGCACGTTTTATCTTACATTGTGGTACGCACATTTTATAAGGGGGGGCTTATTTGCTTAATAAACTTTTTGAAAACAGTACTATACTATCAGAGTTTATTCCTTTATATGTACACGGGCAAGATCTAAACCAGCAGAGTGGTGGAGTGTGCAAGACCAATGACAAAGGCTGATTGTGTATCCCATGCTGTTTTTTATCCTCGGTCTGGTGAGTGCATCCCCATTAGGGGATAGTATCCCCCCACGTGGTGAATATTCAACTCCCTTGGTGATAAGGAGCACATGATATTGAAGACACTTTGCACAGCTGATGTTCATCTGCACCATTATTGAACACCTATGGTTCCATAGTATTTAATCAGAAGTCACGTTTTGATTATTCAGCGCTGCTACAGTACACATCGAACTGTTTGGACTCTTTAGTCTTTTACATTCATTCACGTTTACTGTTTTCCTATATATATACATATGACCCTTCAAATTACGCATCCCGCTCCCAACCGCCTATAACTCTTCACTGTAAATATGGGTCGGGACTATGCAGGTTTGTTTACAATGGCCTTCCGTACCGCAATCCTGGCATGTCGGCGGTATTTCAGTGTTCTGAATTGGCAGCAAAGCCTCTAACCTATATGAAGAGACCACACCACCGATTCGTCCCTCAACTTGCATGGATAAATGCGAGACTTTCCTATATAAACGTTGAGTCCAACAACACATACCAACTTGAACCAATGACGACGCTGTAGCAATAATAAGTAATACTACAACGGGATGTATCAAATCATTAAAAATACTGTTGGCCTTACTGGAATGTCCAAATACTACCTCCCACCAAGATCCTCCCGCATCAGTTTCTAGTTGATCTCCTTTATTTCATTCTGATCGTGGTGGATGACTATAGTAGCATTATCTCTCTCTTGCTGCAGCGTCCTCATAAGGCTCTCATCTCTATCCCAATCTGTTAATCATTCCTGTATCTTCCTTCCCATACCAAGGTTCAGGGCTCTCAGATTAGCAGGGCGGTTATGGTTGATATCCACAGACAGCTTGGCAACATGCGGTACCACATAAGTCCGTTCCTGTGTCTGGATTTCAGAGGCACCGCCATGGGTACACCGTGCTCCTCTAGCTAGTGTCAGGTTCACAGAACATCCTAGTTCCATGACTTAGTCACGTGCCGAGTGACGCAATGCTTGGGGGAGGAGCCTAGTGATGCGATCGACGAACATCTGTTCGTATGAGGAGATCGCCGCACTGAGCGGCATGAAAGGCTACATCAAAAAAGATGTATTTTGATCTGGGGATCCGTGAGTGTAACTGCATCACTGCATTTATGTTCTCCCTTTGACCCGCAACATTGCACCATATTTTTTCCTTTGTTTCTTTCCATGAGCTGTGTAACCCTGAACTACCAGAGCATCAGCCTCAGCTAAAACAAGCACTGTGAAAACTCCCAGCACACCATAGGATTGTTCCTTCTCATTCCAAGTCAATTTGCACTGGTCTGTGTGTGGAAAAAGGGGGATATGTTTCTGTTTCCTTTTGTTTGTTTACATAATGGTTTGATATTATTTTTTGCTTCACATTGTATTTGATTGATACCTCCTATTTTTGGTTGTATATTGTGTATATTTGGTATCATTGGCACATGTTGCACACTGTATACTAACAGCAGCATAAGTTGGTATTAGCGCATCATTATCATCTTTTTTCACTTTATTGGTTTTGTACACCTTTTTGTATGCAGCTTTACCATTTGGTTATTTTTGTTGTGTTTTTTTTCTTGCTTATTATTAAGTAGTAGCGCTGTAGTACATCTATACACAGAGCCCATGACATATTTTTGCCCTGTATCACCACACTATCTACCAACCTCTTAAAATGGTGGATAACACCTTGAGCCACTTTTACCTGGGTATTTATGTGATGCTGTTGAATGTTATCAAGAATGTCATTGATGATTATTAAACTCACTAAATTGCAAGTCCCCTTCAGCAGTAATACATACTCACCGAACACTCCACTGTGGGGGAATCCGAACCTTTCCGGAATTTTTCCGTAGATCGGATGGGGGATACTGGTCGAAAAGGGGGGTAAAAACTATTTTACATCTGTTCTCAGGCAATGTGTTTCATACTTTTGAGGAATTTCGTAGAGACTGATGAGACTGGGATACCGCTCCCACAAGGAAATAGACACCTTACTATATCAAGGGTATTTTCCCCAATGGTGTTTTTGGGCAGCTCAATTAATGAATTAATATACAATGTAAAAGAAAAAAGGTTTTTATTGGATGACACATACAAAAAAGGGGATAATGGAGTAGTTTAAGATATGAGTTGCGGTAATACAAAATCTTTAAAATTCCATACATTTAACAAGACACAACAAATTGATATACAGCTTGGCATGTGAAGGTACAAGCATATAGCAATTTCTAACGTGTTTCGACCATAAGGGTCTTCTTCAGAGGTTTTGTTGTAACTGAAAGAAATTTACAAAAAATTAATTATATGTTTTATCAACTATCCCCCTCCTTTACCCCGTCTTTGTACAGCGGGGACATAAAAAAGGGGGAGGAGAGAAGAGAGAAAGAACATAAACAAGTTACATAAAAGATCAACAAATTTTACCAGGTTGATGAGTATAGAACAGTCCGAACCAAACTCCTTCGTCACAGTAGAGGAGGCCCCAAAAGTCTCCCAGAGAGGTGTCCCAACCCCCCTGCGCTCCAATGCAGGTACCCCAAGGAAAAGCAGAGTGATCAAGTGTGACTATACAAGAGGTCACCGGGTAATGGGCGGTGCCCGACGGGTTGGTAGGTCAGAGGGGGGGTTTAGACGCCTGCGGCAAAGTAATTAAAAACATTACTTGTTATATTTTAGTTTGTTAGTGTGTGTGTATATATATATATACTAATATATACATCAACCACACCTTCATGTAATTGTTTGTTTGGATCACATTAATAGACAATCCTAACTATAGACACCTTACTATGTCTAAGTGTCAGCCTCCTGGGCCTCTGCACCCTATTACTTTGGTTATGCCAATATATGCCACACATAAAAACATATTTCCCTTCTTTCAATTCTTCACCAAAAACCCCATATCCTACGTCCCTTGTTTCCCAAGGTTTGGATAGATTGGAATTTTTTCCTAACCAATAACCCGTTTCATTCATATATATAGTTGCATCCGCAAACGGCTGGATGGATTCCGTAATGATATTTCACAAGTCTTGTTTATACGCCAGTCCTTAAGATGTTAAGTTAGGATTAATTAGTGCAAAAGCAAAAGAAACTTTGTATTGCAAATCGCCATGGTATGTCTGGACCTTTCACCTTCTTTCACCTCCCCCACGCACCCACTTCTGCCCTAATAAGTCCAACATTGATGACATAGCAGAAGTGGATGCATAGTGTTCCTCAGGATTTTCCTTTTCCTCATCTTCCCCTGAATGTTCGTCTGAATCAATTTGAGATGTTACATGGCTGAGATGGATCGCCAGTGCGACAATTATAATCCTTCTATCCATTCTCCAGAGACTCTGCCCATCTTTGCTCCACCGGGACTCTGGAAAAACAAGAACAAGTAAGGGAATTGATTCTTATCAGCAGTACCCTTTACATTGATCAGCATGAACCCATTTCTCTATCTCCCTCTTTTTCTTCCTTTTTGCACCCTTATTGTCCATGAGCCGCTTTACCTTGACTACCTGATTACTAAGGGTCATAGTGACTGTTAACGGTCCAGTCCAGTTTGCGTCCCATGAAGATCTGGAAACAAATAGCCAGATTCAGAGAGACTTACGACGACGTATCAGTAGATACGCCGTCGTAAGTCCGAATAAGCGCCGTCGTATCTTTGCGCGCATTCTTAAACTGAGATACGCCTCACTGTTGCCAAGATACGACCGACGTAAATCTCCTACGCCATCGTATCTTGGCTGCATATATACGCTGGCCGCTAGGGGCGTGTACGTGGATTTACGCGTCCAATATGTAAATGAGCAAGATACGCCGATTCACGAACGTACGTATGCCCGTCGCAGTAAGCTACGCCGTTTACGTAAGCCGTTTTTCCGGCGTAAAGATAAACCACCAAAAAGATGGCGCAGCCCATGCAAGGTATGGACGACGGAACAGCCGTCATATTTTACGTCGTTTGCGTAAGCCATACGTGAATGGGGCTGGGCGTAGGTTACGTTCACGTCGAAAGCATTGAGTATTTGCGACATGATTCTGAGCAACGGCCCTTCATTTACATGGGGCCACGGTTACTTTACATGTAGCACGCCCACTACCTGCCTAATTTGAATTAGGCGGGGTTACGCCGGCCCATTTCCGCTACGCCGTCGTAACTTAGGGAGCAAGTGCTTTGTGAATACTGGCCTTGCCTCACTATGTTACATCGGCGTAGTGCAAATTGGATGCGCTACGCCGGCCAAAAGATACGCCAATCTACCTGAATCTGGCTAAAAGTTCTTTACCATAACCCTGTCTCCAATCTTCAAGCTAACAGGAGGCCTTCCAGGCTGCTCCTTTTCTTTAGGTGCCATGTTATTTGCAGCAAATTGCAAATACTCCTGTACCTGTTCTTGCAGCTGGGCCAGAAATGTGTCCCTTTCAGCACTCTCTCTCACTGGGGTGCTAAGTATTGGGTCTGCTGAATGGCTGAGGTTCATCATTCTTCCCGTCATCAACTGATATGGGGTTAATGATGTACCTTTCGATGCAGACCCTCGTACAGCCATCAGGATTGAAGGCAGATGAATCAGCCAGTTCTTTCCTGATTGCAGTACCATCTTTTTAAGTCTCTCTTTCAGTGTTCGATTCACCCTTTCAACCATCCCCGCTGATTGTGGATGGTATGGTACATGGAATCTCTGTTCTACTCCCAGCAGCTCACAAATATTTTTTAGGACCCTGCCGGTAAAGTGAGTCCCCCTATCAGATTCCAGACTTTGGGGAACCCCCATCTTGAAAAGACATCGATCCACAAAGCTCTAGCTGTGGCAGTAGCAGAGTCCTTTCTCAGGGGTAGAGCCTCCACCCACTTTGAAAAAAACATCCACAACTACCAGCAGATATCTGTATCCTCTGGTGGCACTCGGTAATGGACCAACAAAGTCAATCTGCAGGTTCTCCCAGGGTCCATCAGCTACCGGTACCCTTGCTAAGACTGGTTTCTGTCCCTTTGGCCTAGGGTTCATTTGTGCACAGATCAAACATTCCTGCACTACCCGTGACACTGTGTTACCCATTGCCTCCCACCAGTATCTAGCTTGCACAAATTTCAAGGTACCCTAAAAACCCATGTGGCCTGTTAACCTGTGATTCTCCCGGACTAAATCCTTCTGATGCTGGGAGGTGTTGGAAAAGTTTTTTATGTCTATTGTGTGACTATTTATAGGAATTTAAAATTTCTGAAATGGCTTCTAAAGACACGTTGCTTCTAACTTGTATCTTTCAAATCGTTTCAACTTACTTCCTAAAATAAGGTGACCAGATTTTTAAACTTAAAACCGGGGACATATATATATATATTTTTTTATTGGCAAATGGTAAACTATTTTATAAGCATATATTCCTCAATTGATATATGTGGTGTATGTGCTATGTGTTTATGGAATGATTTATATATATATACGTTATTTCTCACATTTCATCCATGAGATAAATAAAAGGTAACCACTGGCCCAGCATATTGGTGGTCAGTGTGCCTCCTGTATGCTGGTGCTACATGCAGGAGGATGCTACGTAGAGAATGCAGGGCTCAGGAGGATGCTACGCACAGAGTGCAGGTCAGGAGGATGCTATGTACAGAGTGCAGGGCTCAGGAGGTTGATACGTACAGAGTGCAGGGCTCAAGAGGATGTAACGTACAGAGTGCAGGGCTCAGGAGGATGCTACTGATGTGGACTAATTTAATTGATTTCCTGACAATCTCAGGGCTCAATCTCACCGCCTGATTCAAATTAATAAGGTGAAATATGTGGACCAGACAAAGATTCACATCCTCACCTTTTCTCAGCTCAGTCCCAACAGGAAGAGGAAGCCCTCCTCACTTTAGTTTTATTAGCCATATGAAATCACAAAGCATAAATTGATTGGTTCACATCATACACCCACACCTGGGTATAAAATTTTCGGAGAAACAGAAAAATAAGATTTTCTTATTCACGCACAAGGCATCAATAGCTTCCAGGTACCAGGAGGGGGGATACAAAATATTGACCAGGTGGTATAGGACACCAACATTATTAAATCGGATCTTTCCCTAAGTATCAAACGTTTGCTGGAGATGCCAAAAAGCAGAGGGTACCATGATACACATTTTTTGGAGCTGCCAAAAATTAAAAGAATTTTGGAAGATGGTCTTGGATACAACTCGGGAAATTACCGGGGTGAATCTTGGAGACAGACCAGCAGCATTTTTATTATATGATATCCCACTATCCCTGAAGAAATATAAGCAATCCCTGTTAAGGTATCTGATTACGGCAGCAAAGGCTTGTATACCCATTCTTTGGAAGAGTACAGCACTTCCAACAAGGGCACAATGGTTGAGCAGAATAACAGAGATCCAACTGATGGAAAATCTCACAATGGGGATGAGGGAGAGAGAGGAGGAGTACTGGAGGATCTGGACCCCATATATTGAGTACAGGGAACAGAATCCCTAAGGGGGGATCGGGATGGGGGAGGGGAAGGGGGGGAGAGGAGTAACCTTTCTTTTTTTTTTTTTTTGGGGCCTGTGGGAGGGAAATGAGGGAAACTATTACCCCCTTTGGTTAAAATACTCCTCTGACGGGTGAAATCGGAGGAAGTAAGATTACGTAAAGGGTAGTACTGGAGCAAGAGAAAGGGAGAGCTGATGTGGTGATAGGTATAGGATGAAGAAAGTTTAATAAGGAGCAAGAGATGTTCAGTTGATGTGAAATACGGATGTTATGGTATATAAGATATTGAAGAAGCTGTTTTTGTTTGTGGAAAAAAAAAAATAAAATAAAATAAAGAATTATAAAAAAAAGGAGGATGCTACGCACAGAGTGCAGGTCAGGAGGATGCTATGTACAGAGTGCAGGGCTCAGGAGGTTGATACGTACAGAGTGCGGGGCTCAAGAGGATGTAACGTACAGAGTGCAGGGCTCAGGAGGATATGACGTACAGAGTTCAGGGCTCAGGAGGATGCTACTGATGTGGACTAATTTAATTGTTTTTCTGACAATCTCAGGGCTCAATCTCACCGCCTGATTCAAATTAATAAGGTGAAATATGTGGACCAGACAAAGATTCACATCCTCACCTTTTCTCAGCTCAGTCCCAACAGGAAGAGGAAGCCCTCCTCACTTTAGTTTTATTAGCCATATGAAATCACAAAGCATACATTGATTGGTTCACATCATACACCCACACCCACTAATCCTCCCAATCACCCACTCTACCCTCCTCCCATGTGTGGCTTGTCCTTGGCATGAAGCTTCTCATTGGTCAGTTCATATAAGGGATGGTTTCTTCTCACAAGTCCATTCCATGCTCTTCTTGAAAATCCACGTGTCATTCAGGCATAGAAAAGTTCCTTGTCAGCTCAGCAAGTTTCCTCCACAAGCTTCACACAGGGGGTGACGGGGTGGTTTTCCACTTCCATACAGAGCAAGGAAGGAGAAGGGGGTTTTGGAATAAAAGCCTTCTAGGAATGCAGTGGGGGGGATGGGCCGAACACACATTTGAAAGATGAAAAGCAGAAAGAGAAAATGGAAACTGAACTTTTTCCCTTATCCCTTTTGTATATCCATCCAAGTTGAAATATACTTTAAAAACATATCTGACAAATCTTATCAAGGAAAATAAGCAGTATTGATCATTCTCATACATACATATGCATATATGAAAAGAAATATAAAAAACAACAATATAGAAACAATATGAAAATATAAAAGACATTAAACATTTTAGTGGTTCTAATAACTAAAATTAAACTTAACTCAAAAATAGGCATATTATTATAATCTATCACAATCCCCCTATCCCCCAATCCCACTATTTTATCAGTACTGTCCCTATGCTCCCTTTGTCCCTGGTCTGGCCTCCCTACTGTCAACTCTTTTATTTTTCGTATAGCTCTCAGACAGGGCTTATCCGCTGTCCTTCTTCAACGAAACTTCAGGAGGCGGTCAAACACTATTCTCTCCCTCACGTGAAAATGTGGTATGTGTTTTTCTTAACAGGTGACGGTAATGGAGGACACGGTCAATATAACAAAACATTATCATAACCAATATAAAAAGAAACAACATTACTATACCTATTTGAGTACAAATATGTTGCCACCCTTTCATCCACCCAAAATACTGGTCCCAGGGATCTGTCAGCCCTGAATTTCTTTTTAACTCCTTGGAGAGTTCCTCTAATTTCTTAATGGCCAAGGTTACCTTACCATTCGGACCTGTATTGTCCGGAATGTACGTACAACACGTACTTGTTCCAGGTAACATTTTACATACACCCCCCTTTTCAGCTAATATCATGTCTAGGGCCATGCGATTTTAACAAAGACGTTTGTGAAGTGGCCTCTAGGTGTTCAGTAATATGCTGGAATGTATCCTTGTTTACAGGTAACAAACCTCTGTTAACCATAGCAAACATAACTTATCCAATCTACATTGCCATTACTAAGTTAAATTTCATAAAAGCATCAGTTTCACCTAATTACTATATTTTCCTTCATAAGCGTTTTAATTTTATATTGGGCTCTGTCCTAAATATTTTATTTCCTAACGAAACGTATTCATTACATTACACTAGTTTTCAGAATCGATCATACAGTATGAATACTCTTGTCACATGACTGTTTAACCAAACAAAAATATGGCTCTATCATACTGCATCATCCGTTCATGTTGTATCTTTATTTTTCACTATTTTAACTGACCTTTTCTTTTTAACTATGCAGATTATCACCATATTTTAGTAAAATACGAGAGAGAGAGAGAGAGAGAGAGAGAGAGTGTGATTGTGAGTGTGTGAGAGAGAGAGGAAAAAGGAAAGAGAGAGAGAGAGAGAGAGAAAAAAAGATCTCTATATCAAACCAAACTACTAAATTAATATGGGCTTTCTTTCAGATCTTAAAATGATTGTGTACAAATGACCTTTTATTATCAAAGAAAAATTTGCCCTATACTAAACCTTTATAGTCCATAACATATTTACTTCAGACAAATATATATTTTTGCCTTCAAACATCGCAATGGACTCTCAGAGTCATTTAAAACCCATCAGTATAAAGTCACATGGCTTCTGTCAGGCTGCGTAACCTGATCTCTAACAGCCAAGATCACATTTCCTCAGTGCTTCTCTAAAGGAAAACACATCTGTTTCCCCCCCCCCCCATTTGCCCAAATTGGACAAGATCTATACGATACACCATATACCATACAATGTGACTACAATCAAATTGTATAGTTTCTCATTTTTAATCCTTTTTTAATTTTTTTTAAACATATTTGGTTTGTACATCTGCCAAAAATCATGTACATTACATTATAATATGACATTTCCCAACTACAGCAGCGACAAAAGATTGTTTAGAAGACAAATCTCACGAAATCCACTGACCAGTCCCTGCGCATGAACCGACCAGCGTTTTCTTCTGAGAAAGTTACTCATAATTTATATTTTATCAGAAATGTCACATTATAAAACTTTTAACACTTGTTTGTTTTTAATTTTATTTTTACAATTTTTTATAATAATTTTTTTACTATTTTTATAAAGTTTTTAGATTGAACATAACTTTCATATTTTAATATTTTTCCTGGGGAACCTTATAATAAACCAAACCCAAGTTTAGAATCTGTTGTAAACATTGCTCAATCCTCAACTTACTAATTCTTACAACCAGATCTGTAGGATTTCAGTTAAATACAAAATACCATGTTGTTTACCATTAACTGAATTGTATACAATTCTTCACACAATCTCAATCAATCATTTTTCTATTAAACCTTTGTTCTAGTCCCATGTTTATGCTTTGACATGTCATAATACATTTTCAGTTGTTGGGGATAACATATTCATAAACATTTACAGGCAGAGTTAAACTTATCTCATTAAAGAACTTCTTTACACTCTGACACAAAGGGCCAGATTCACATAGAGCGGCACAAATTAAGTTACTCCAAATGTATATCATTTAAGTTACGACGCCTTAATTTTGTGACGTAAGTGCTGTATCCACAGCGCATTTGCGCCCAAATTTGCGCCAGCGCAACGTAAATACCGAGGCGTAAGGCGGGGTTATTGCATGTGGGAAGGAAGTGGGCGTGCTCCATTGAAATGAGCCGTGACCCCATGCAAATGAAGGTCCGGCCGTACTGCGCATGCGCGCACGAATCTGCACCTCACTGGGCATGTGCAGAACTTGGCTCGGCGCAATCAGTGAGATAGGAAAAAGGCCAAGCATACTTAGTTTGAGAATCGCCCTGTGCTTAAATAGCCCCAGACAAACGCACTTCCCTTGCAAAAGTACATCCCTGTCTTTCCCTTCCTAAAGCAAGTGTCTTTTGCTCTGTTGTCTGTTGGTGTTTGTTGGTGAGTGTAGTGTTATATTAAAGATTTATTGTAGTAGGAGGTTGTAGAAGCTGTGTGTATTTTCTGAGTGTTTTTTGTGTCTGTTTCTTCTGTGTTTTTTGTTTGAATTTTTATTAGCTGTCTGCTTGTGTTTTTGTTTTTTGCTGTCTGATTTTTGTGTGTGTCTGTTCTTTTTGGCTGTCTGTTCTGTGTCTTTTTGGCTGTCTGTTCTATGTCTTTTTGGCTGTCTGTTCTATGTCTTTTTGGCTGTCTGTTCTGTGTCTTTTTGGCTGTCTGTTCTGTGTCTTTTTGGCTGTCTGTTCTGTGTCTTTTTGGCTGTTTGTTCTGTCTGTTTCTGTGTTTGTTTGTTCTGTTTGAATTTTGTGTCTGTTGCTGAGTGCCGTGTTGGGAGATGGCACCTAAAAGAAGAAAATTAAACTTCTCGGTGCGAGAGAAGCACTTGCTGGCCAGGGCGATCACCCAGTTTGGGCGATTTCTGCATGGCCCTGACAGCCGGGATGTCACCCCGGCCAGGAAGAGGGCAATAATCCAGGAGATAACGGATCGGATCAATGCGGAGGGGGGGGAGACGAGGACCCCCAGTGGGATTCAGAAGAAGATCAACGATCTTAGGAGCCTGGTCCGGGAGAAGATGGCCAAGCAAGCAGCCCATGCCAGGGGCACTGGAGGAGGTCCACCTTGCAACCTAAGGTGGACTGAGGAGGAACTAGCGGTGGCCCGGTGCTTCCACAGCCAGCAAGTGGTGGGCCTGCCTGGCTTTGAATCTGATGTTCCTGTGAGGACAGGTAAGTTTTTTTTATTTCCATCTGGTGAGTAGCATGTGTGGGTGGGGGAAGGGAATATGTGCCAAGTGTTTGGATCCTCCAACCTGTGAATGTTTTGTGTCCTCCACAGATGGCCAGGAGATTGCTGGGCCATCAGGCCAGGAGTTTGCTGGGCCATCAGGCCAGGAGGTTGCTGGGCCATCAGGCCAGGCTGCACCACCCCCAGGACAACAGGCTGCTGAGGAGCCCCAAGAAAGGCCGGAGTCCCCAGGGCAGGAGAGTGGCCACAACTCCCCTCATGAGGAGGTTCAGGGGGAGGAGGATGAGGGGGGGAGGTTGTGGATGACCGGATGAACATTGTCCGAGAAGTGGTGTTATGTTGGGATGAGGAGTCCCTTGTGGCTGACAGCAGTCAGGCCACCATCAGGGGTAGTCCCTCCCACTCCTCCCCCAACAGGGCTGCCCCCCCAGGGGGCTCCCCTCCTCCCAGGCCACAAGCCTCAGCTGGAGGCAGTCAGGCCACCATCAGGGGTAGTCCCTCCCACTCCTCCCCTAACAGGCCCCCCCCAGGGGGCTCTCCTCCTCCCAGGCCACAAGACTCAACTGCAGGCAGGAAGGCCACCCAGAAGATCAGGGGGTGGCCGGGTTCCTGCCTGCAAATCTGCAGAGGGACCAGGCCCGGCAGACACAACATCTGGGTCAGGTCAGCCGGACTTTGGCCCAGATAGAGGAGAGCCTGGCCTCCATCAAGGAGTCTGTCTGCGATGTGGCCACTAATTCTGTAGCTCTAATCAATTGCTTTTGTGAGCTGCAGGCCACCACAACAGGCGTGGCCCTTGAGGTGACTGCCCTGACCCAGGCTGTCCAGGACAACACCCAGGCTCTCCAGGCCAACACGGCAGCCCTCACTCTGGGCCTGACCAGGATCGCCCTGGCCTTGGAGGACAGCAGGTGGGCAGCCACCCGGGGAGGCTCCTCCTTCCTGTGCTCCCCCCCATGAGTCTCCTCCATCCGCTGCCTCCCCCCCCATGAGTCTCCCCTGAGGGCCCGTGGGCGTGGCCGTGGCCGGCCCAGGCGTAGCTCACGCCGGCATTAAACATTTGTGATGTTCTTTTGTTTTTTATGATTTTATACTGTGATTATGATTTGTTTTATGTGTGTGAATGATGTGTGAATGTGGGGGTGACATTCCTGGTGAAAAAGGGTGTCACCCTCACTTTTGGTGGAGTAGGGATCCCCAGGACCAGAGAGAAGTGATCCCAGGTCCATGTGAATGGTGTATGAATGCACAGTGACATAATTGGAGCCGTGGCGTGGCGTTACTGCTCCCTAATACCATGTGGTTTTCTTGGGTCTAATCCAATTCGATGTGAATGTGGGATGTGTGTGCTAGGGACCACAGTGGGTGTGCATGCATGCATTCTCATTGTGCCATGTTTAAAGTGTGTGTTTACTGTGCAAAGATGCCTTCTGCAAGGCGTCTCCTGGCTGCTGTTCCCTCAGAAGAGGGGGTACCCTGGGTTAGGGGGGGAATGTCTGGTTCAGGGGTCAGGTCATCACGTATGTCAATCTCCAGGCCCCTTCTCACTGCGAAGTTGTGCAGTATGCAACATGCACCGATGATCTGGCACACGAAGTTTAGGGAATACAACAGGGTACCCCCAGACTTATCCAGGCATCGGAAACGGGACTTCAGGAGGCCAAATGTGTGTTCCACCACTGCACGGGGACGTATGTGTGCAGCAGTGTAGTTTTCCTCTCCTGGGGTTTGGGGGTTCCGGTATGGAGTCATGAGATGGGGTCCCAGTGCATATGCAGAGTCACCTGGAAGGGAAAAGACAGGAGGATGTTAGTCATACATGTGCCCCTCGTGATGTCTGCATCATGGGGGGGGACAGTCATACCTGACACCCATGTCACTCACCAACCAGCCAGCTGCCCTTATACACGTTCTGGTCAAATTCTCTGGAGATGTTGCTGTGACGGTATATGTAGCTGTCATGGCTGGATCCTGGGTGTTTGGCACAGACGTGCCATATGAGGTATTGGGCATCAACTATCACCTGTACATTTATTGAATGCCAGTGCTTCTGATTGCGGTACATGTGCTCTGTCTCATGGGGGGGCTGTAGTGCCACATGTGTGCAATCAATGGCCCTGATGGTGTGTGGGAATCCTGCAATTTTGTAAAAATCGGTCATTGGGGCTGATTTACCAAGCCTTTACTCCATGACTCATGGAGTAAAAGCAGGAGTACCAGCCGTTTTGCCATTTACTAAAGAAATACGCTGCTAGTGCAGTGTATTTCCCTAGTTACTAATGTGCTCCGTGCGCCCAGGAGAGGGTGCATTGTGCACCAGTACAGACCTGGCGCACGGCACATTGAACTGTAAATTGCGGGGGTTTGGGCGAGAGTTTATTAGGGGGGGAGGTGGGGGGATGCAGGGGAAGTGAAGTGACATGTGTTTTGAAGTGTTTGGCGGGCCGAATTGAAAGGGAAAGTGTTTTTTGAAAACAGATCCCCGTACGCTTGCACAGTGCGCCTGAACCTCGGGAGGTTCATTTGCATACTGGGCATGCGCAGAGAGAAATTTCGGCGCTTCCCGTGCGCCTTGTCAGTACGCCGTGAAAATCTTGGTAAATACCAAGCGGCGTACCCGTGAATGCGCTGCGTGACGCGGCGCACGGGAATCTCCGAGCTGTTTTCAGCCATGAAGGGGAACTCCGCGCCAAATTTCAAACTTGAAATCGGCGCGGGTCCCCCTCCAGGGCTACATTAGGCTCTTAGGCTTGGTCCGGAACGTGAGGGGTTAAACCCGCGCCGATTCGGCGTGGGGGTCCCCCCCAGATCCAAACCAAGCCCTCATCCCAAGCATGCAGTCTGGCCCGGACAGGAATGGGGGCGTGGACGAGCGAGCGCCCCCCCTCCTGAGCCGTACCAGACCGCATGCCCTCAACATGGGGGAGTGTGTGCTGTGGGGGAGGGGGGCACTGCCCCCCCACCCCACAGCACTCTTGCCCCCATGTCGATAGGGACAAGAGCCTCTTCCCGACAACCCTTGCCATTGGTTGTCGGGGTATGCGGGCGGGGCTAATCGGAATCTGCGAGCTCCCTTTAATAAGGGGGCCCCCAGATGCCGGCCCCCCACCCTATGTGAATGAGTATGGGGTACATCGTACCTCTACCCATTCACATGGGGGAAATGTAAAGTAAAATAAAACACCACACAGAATAAAATATTTTATTAATCTGCTCCGGAGCCCCCCCTTTCTTCTTTAGCTCTCTTACAAGGGGGGGTTTCTTCTCTCCCGATCTTCTGCCGGGACCCTGGGCTTCGGTGATTTCTGCCGGGGGAGGGCACCATCCCTCGGTCCTCTCCGGAGCCTTCCGCCGGATGCCCCCACCCCATTTAAGCTCTTTTTCATTAGGGAAGGGCATCCGGACTTCGGCGACTTCTGCCGGGGGATGGCGCCTATCCCCCGGTCTTTCCGGTGCCTTCCGCCAGGGTTCCGGTCTTCCTGGTCTTCTGCCGGGGGTGCGCCAACTCCCCGGTCTTTTCTCTGCTCCCTCTTCTGCCTGGCTCCCCCGCGGAGCCAGGGCTTTTTTCCGTCTTCTTTCTTCTCTCTTCCTTCTTCTGCCTGTCTCCTCCGGGAGCCCAGGGCTTGTCTCCGCTGTCTTCTTCCTTCTCTTCCATTGGATGTTGACACGACGAGGTTCCGCGCTGACATGCCGTGTCAGCGGCGGGCATGGACTTATATAGGGTAATGCCACCATGTGACCTCAACCCATGTGACATCACATTCCCTGGGCATGATGGAAATGTGATGTCACATGGGTTGAGGTCACATGGTGGCATTGCCCTATATAAGTCCATGCCCACTGCTCAGACGGCATTCCAGCGCCGGACCTCGTCGTGTCAACATCGAATGGAAGAGAAGGGAGAAGACAGCGGAGACAAGCCCTGTGCTCCGCGGAGGAGACAGGCAGAAGCGGAAGGCATCGCAGAAGCCCGCGGGTGTCGCCCCCCCGGCGGAAGACACCGTACAAGCCCGGGACCCTCCCCCAAAGGCAGGAGCCTCACTGGTGAAGGGGGTCCCGGTGAATTACGTCGCTGAAGATGGGGGTGGGGTGCCAGTGCACCCCCCCCCGCAGAAACCGTCGTGGAAGCCCGGGACCCTCCCCCAAAGGCAGGAGCCTCACTGGTGAAGGGGGTCCCGGTGAATTACGTCGCTGAAGACGGGGGTGGGGTGCCAGTGCACCCCCCCTGCAGAAACCGTCGTGGAAGCCCGGGACCCTCCCCCAAAGGCAGGAGCCTCACTGGTGAAGGGGGTCCCGGTGAAAGACGGCGAAGCCCGGGGCCTAATGGGGTGGTGGTGGGGGGCCCCGGCAGAAGACCCCCGGCAGACTAATAAATTAATTTATTCATGTGTGGTGTTTTATTTCTTTACATTTTTTTCCCCAGGTGAATGGGTAGGGGTACGATGTACCCCCATACTCCTTCACATAGGGTGAGGGGCCGGAATCTGGGGGCCACCTTATTAAAGGGGCCTCTCAGATTCTGATAAGCCCCCCGCCCGCATACCCCGACAACCAATGGCCAGGGTTGTCGGGAAGAGGCTCTTGTCCCTATCGACATGGGGACAAGAGTGCTTTGGGGTGGGGGGGCAGTGCCCCCTTCCCCCACAGCACACACTCCCCCATGTTGAGGGCATGTGGTCTGGTATGGCTCAGGAGGGAGGGGGCGCTCGCTCGTCCCCACCCCCATTCCTGTCTGACCAGACTGCGTGCCTGGGATAAGGGCTTGGTTTGGATCTTGGGGGGGACCCCACGCTGTTTTTTTTTGCGCGGGTTTAACCCCTTATGTTCCAGACCAAGCCTAAGAGCCTGGTATGCACCTGGAGGGAACCCACCTTATTTTTTTTTGGGGGTCTGGAGATTTTTATTTTTAAAACTACGACCATAAAAAAGTTAATATACAAAATAAACTAAATAACACAAAACAAACAACACACACAAACCATCATACCACCCTCCAAGAAAATAACTACAAAAAAAAAAAAACACAAACAACATTAGAACGGGTATTTACAACAGGCTCACTGGTACAAGAAAAAGTCTTTATAGTCCATCAGAAAAAGCTTGTCCAGATCATTGCCAACAAACAAAAAAGAACAAAACCAACTTAAAACGGCTCACTGGTACAGTAGGGAAATATTAAAATCCATAAAAACCACTACTGTCCAGATCATCGCCAACCCACAACACACCCCACCACCAGAACAACGAATACCTACAACCCACGTATGAGCGAGAACATGATAATCAGACATGTCTGTAGCCTTATTTCAAAAATAAACTATAAACAAAATCTAAGGGGGGTGAGAAAGGAAAGTTGCCCCTACCCGTGGAGAGGGGCAGGGTCATGGCCTAAGGGGGCTGGAAGAGGAACCCCCTCCATAAATGGGCACACCTCTCAGGCCCGACCCTGCTCCTTTCCAGATCCCGCACCTTCACCAACTCCCGAAAGATATCGCCCACCACCTCATGCACAGACAGGATTTTGTCCCTAGTGGACACCAAACACCGAGCGTGCCAAGTGTAGTAAAGCACAACTACGCTGACTAAATAAAGTGACGATAACTCAAAACCCCTGCGGACCCCGAAGTCACCATACACCCGCTCAGCATAGGTCAGGGCCGGAAGGCAGGGGTAGCCAATGGCACCCGATACCCCCGTAAGAACCTCCATGTTGAAGGGACATTGGACCAGAAAATGGTCCATGGTCTCCGATGTCCCTCCACATTCCCGTCGGGGACAGCCCCTGTCCCCTAGGTTCAGATATATGAGATTTGCACGGACGTACAGTCGTCCATGGAACGACCTCCATGCAAGATCCCAAAACTTGTTCGGAATTCTGGAAGAATTCAAGAGGGCTAACCCCTCCGTGAGGACCCTCTCAGGACAGTCCCTTAAAGACAGGGGCTTCAAAATGTCCGAGGCCATGACCCTCAGGTACAGCTCACGCCGACCCAGAGAGCCCACCTCAAGGGCAGTTATCCGCCACTGCCTCAGTACCTTCAATGCCAGGGGGACGTAGGATGGGAGAAACCCATGCGATCTCCTCAGATCGCCGGGCCTCCCCCCTCCCCCCACCTCCTCAGGAACAGCAAGAGCCAGTCCTTGCATGAACATTCCCACCAGGAAGGCGCGTCCACAAAGATGGACTGCAAGTTGTACTTTACAAAAATGATGATGAAGAACACCACCGGGTTGACCATGTCCAACCCTCCTTGCCTTCGCTGGCGGTATGTGACCTCCCTCTTGATCAGGTTCAGTCTGTTTCCCCACAACAGCAGGAAGAACAGACCAGAGACCCGAGCATAGGGAGATGCTGGCAAAAGACACACGTAGCTCACAAAGAGAAACTCAGGCAGTAAGTACGTCTTGACCAAGCATACCCTTTCCCTCAGGGAAAGTTTCCAACCTCTCCAGGCCTTCACCTTCCGAGTGGCACTCACCAGCCTGCGCTCCCAATTTAGCTTGGGATAATCACCCGGGCCGAAATGAATGCCAAGTACTCGAATCTCTGGTACGGGCGTGGGGAACACGTCCGGAAGGGGGAACTGCTCCCCCTCCTTCCCCATCCAGAAAACTTCACTCTTGTCCCAATTGACCAGCGAACCTGACGCCTCAGAGTAGCACCCGATCTGGGATTCCACATAATGGGCCTCCTCACGACCAGATACCACCACCGAGACGTCATCCGCGTAGGCCACGACCTTCACTGCCGAAACCGGACTCCCGACAGGTCCCACCGGAACCCCCACAAGACGCTCGCAGTCTAGCCTCCTTACGAAGGGGTCAACCGCAAAGACGTACAGGAGGGGGCTCAACGGGCAGCCCTGCCGGACGCCAGAGTCCACAGAAAAGGCCCGACACACCCAACCGTTGACAAGAGGGAAGCTCTCAGCACCCCTATACAATACCTGTAGCCAATCAACAAATACAGACCGTATCTCCTCAGAAGCAGCCAAAGGTACTCATGGTTCACCCGATCAAACGCCTTAGCCTGATCCAGTGCAAGCAGATACCGCTCGCTGCCATCAGCCCTGCACCTTTCCACAGCCTCCCGGACGTTCAGGACGGCACCAAAAGTGCCCCGGCCAGGAATTGTGCAGTGCTGAGAGGGAGACAGCATCCTGCCCGCCAAAGCAGACAGACGTGTAAACAAGATCTTTGCCAGTATCTTCCTATCTGTGGTAAGAAGGGCGATCGGACGCCAATTCTCCACCACAGACGGGTCTTTCCCCTTTGACAGAAGGATCAGAGCTGACCTTCTCATTGAGGGAGGCAGCAGGCCATAGGCCAAACATTCACGGTACACGTCCCTCAAATGAGGAGCCAAGAGGCTCTTAAAGGTTTTGTAAAACTCTGCCGTGAGCCCATCGGGCCCAGGCGACTTTTTAGATGCTAAAGAGCTGATAGCCTGCTCGACTTCAGCCACCGAGATCTCTTCTGTCAGAGAGTCAGGAAGGTCAGACCTCACTTCCAGTGGGGTCTCATCAAGGAATTCCCTGACTTTCTCCATGTCTAGAGGCCGCTTCTTCAGGAGGTCCGAAAAGTGGTCTCTGACGACACCCAGGATCCCCGATCTGGACCGGACCAGAGATCCCGAGGCATCCTTCAGGCCGTGTACGACCTTCGAACTCGCCGCCTCACCACAGCTCCTGTAGGGATCAGGAGAGATAAACTTCCCATAATCCCTCTCCAAAACCAGGGAGGCGAGACGGTCGTACTGACACTCCTTCATCTGCGCCTTCAGACCGGATATCTGTTCCCGAGAGCCCCCAGAGGACACCAGGCGGTCAAGCTGCCTGCGTAGTCTCTGGTAGGCCTGGTACTTGGAAGCTGCCCTGTACCCAGAGATTTCCCGGAAAAAGTCACCAGACCTCTTTTTAACTACTTCCCACCATTCAAGGCGGGAGCAGTTGCCCTCAAGGAGCGAGGTCTGGTCCAGGAAGAAAACCTCATAGGCTTCCCTAACCTCAGGATCCTCCAGTAGCGACCCATTCAGGCGCCACATACCCCTCCCTTTCTGAGGAGTGTCGGCGACATTCAGGGCCACAGATACCATACAGTGATCGGAGAACTCCACCGACTGCAGCTCTGGAGCCGAGCAAGCAGAGTCCCCCTTTAAAAAAAAACCTATCTAATCTACTCTTAGAACTACCTCGGGAAAATATGAAACCAGTGAGGTTGGGGAGGTGACGAACGTGCACATCCACCAACCCGGCCTCCCTCACTACGCTATTCAAAAAAGTACTATCATATCCCAGAGGGTTGGCGGCACCTGCCCGGTCTTTGGGCCTAGTGATCATATTGAAGTCACCACCAAAGATCACCTGCTGGGATGTAAAAAGATAAGGCTTAACCGCCGTAAGGAGGCTCTTCCTCTCCCTCTTAGTTTGAGGCCCATAAAAATTAATGAGCCGGAGGAATTGCCCCCTCACGACAGCGTCCACCACCAGACATCTACCAATCTCCACTTCAATCACTCGCCGGCAAGCCACCGAACCAGTCTTAAAAAGGACCGCAACACCACTGCAGGGCTCGGCCGCAAGAGACCAGAGGGAGGGCCCACATCTCCACTCCCTCTTTGCTAGATGCATCTCTGCCACAGATGCCAGCCAGGTCTCCTGCAAAAACAAAATGTCAGCTTCAACACGGCTGAGAAAATCAAAGGCCATGAAACGAGCTCGTGCAGAAGGAATACTTGCGACATTAATGGTCGCAAGCCGTATTGGAGAGGGTACCGCCATCAAAATGATTGAAAGGGTCACGTTCTCCTTCATACTACAAACACCAAAACATATTTACATATTTACACTCCCTCCTCCTCCTCTGAGTCCGAGGAGGAGGAGGAGAGGACACTGTGATACATTTGCCTATATGTCTCAGTGTACTGCTCCCTGCTAGCCATGGGTAGAGGTAGAAAGGAATTTCATGTGTGATTCATTCCTCTGACAGGTTATTGACGTGCTAATGTCCCCTCACTATTCTAAACGTTAATTGATCTATTGTGTTGTGTGAAGAAGATCTGTGTTTACCCTTAAAAGATGTGTATTGTATCATCAGGCTAAATGATTAGAGAAGTAGTATGTTAATTATTCTGATTGCTTCAGTGTAGTAATTAACTCCAGTGATGTCTTTATCTAAAGAAACGTGTCTGCATGGTCGGCCCCGACTTGTCTCCTATAATCTGTATGGAAAACCCCACTGTGTGAGGGGGGCGTTCCTAACAGGCTGTAACCACATATAAGCTGAGTTTTTGTGTCAATAAACAGTCTTGGTTCCAGCATCCAGTCTTGACTCATGTGTGGGGGATCCTGTGATGTTCTTGTATGGAGAGGAGGGAATGCTTGACGGGGATATCATACCGATACCGTCACAAATTGGTTGGCAGCAGCGGGATCTTCCCTTCTACTCTCCTTCACACCCGGATTCCAAGCAGACACTGGAAGAACTACTGGAAGGATTGCTAGCAACAAAACCAAGCGGGTCATCATAGCGGAATCAATGGAGATAGACCAGGAGGACGGGATTGCAGCAACGCCAGCAGTACAAGAGATGGATACACCAGTGATTCAGGAGGAGGAATCGCCAGCCAACAAGCTAATGAGAGAGAAGCTAGCGTGGTTCGGCCCGAACCCAACGCCGGATGTGGTGCTGAAAGTGATGGACCTGTTAGCGGAGGAGGCTAAACAAATAAGAGACGCAGAACTACAGAAGGCTAAAGAAATAAGAGACGCAGAGCTACAGAAGGATAAACAAATAAGAGACGCAGAGCTACAGGAGGATAAACAAATAAGGGACGCAGAACTACAGTTAAAACTGGCAGCAGTCCAACAAGCAGCCGCACCTTCTCCGAACAATGAGTACAGCACAGCAGACGCAAGGAAGATTCCGTTTAGTGCTTTTAAAGCTTTTGATGAAAAGGACTGTGAAATTGATAACTACCTGGCGGATTTTGAGCGACAATGTAACCTGCACCGAATAGCTAGAAGAGAGTGGGTTGCAATATTGTCAGGCAAACTGTCAGGCAAAGCTTCTGATGCTTTCCGGACCGTGCCAGATCAGGATATCCATAGCTACGCCCGGGTTAAAGAAGTGCTCCTGGCTCGTTATGCAGTAACCCCAGAGTCCCACCGACAGAAGTTCAGGGACTCACGCAAAACCACGAAAGACTCTTACGCAGAATGGGCATGCCAGCTGTCCCTGTCGGCCTCTAACTGGGTTAACAGCAGCCAGGCCACCACCGCAGAGGACATTTTGCAACTAATGCTCCTGGAGCAATTTTACAATCACATCCAGACGGATATCAAAGCTTGGGTGAGAGATCGCAGGCCCATGACTCTACCAGAGGCCGCGAAGTTGGCGGATGAATATGCGGATACTCGCAAGACAAACCAGGTCACACCACGGGTACAACCTCCACGACCAATGGCGCCCTCACACCCACCAGCCGCTAGATACCAACCTCCTAACAGACCGGTGACATCTAGCCCTCGCTATCCATGCCAGGAGGACAACGAACAACGCTGCTTCCGGTGCAAACAGTTGGGTCACTTCAAGCAGAATTGCCCCATGAATGACAACACCAGGTCAAATTGGTCTCAACCTGGGTACCGCCCACCAGCAGCAGCCCATTGTGTAGACTCGGCTTGGGATCCCCAGGAGCGGGGTCGGGAAGAACCATTGGGCACCCCTTACGAAGCCCTCATGGTACAATCTGCTATTACGGACAACAGGGAACACCATTGTCAGCTGGTCATGGGCTCCAGCCCTGAGCCGGAGGGGCCCTGGAGGGAGCTGGGCAGAAAGAGGCACCGCCGGCCACCCTTCAAGAAGAAGAGGTCCTGGAAGTCATATAACCAGCGGACCTGGGAGGAGAAGAAGCGACTGGAGGAGAGGGAGTCGCAGCGGGCGTCCCAGATGCGGGCCGAGATGTTCGCCAAGGGCCCACCGGTGGCCCCTTACACCACCACCCAGTTCCTGATGATGAAGGACCACGTGGAGAGCCTGCAGGACATGAGCAAGCAGGAGCTGATCCGTGAGTACATAGAGCTGGAGGAGTGCATAAGCCGCATGGAGGAGGAGAACAACCACCTGAGGTCACAGCAGGCTGACCCCCCCAGGCTCCATGAACTGGAGATGGAGCTGGAGAAGCTCCAAGAGGAGAACCGGCGGCTGCGGAGGGAGCAGGGGGTGGCTGACCTTATGGGGCTCTGAGTCCCCTCCCCCCCCCCGGACTCTGAGCACCAGTGCTACAACAAATATAACTTTTCCTTTTTATGAATCTCCTGTGATTGTCACTTCAGAGCCATAACCTGCCCCCTCCCATAGCGGGACACCTAGATGGCGGCGCACAGACCCATTCGCTGTCTTCACACTGACTTCTGGTGACTTTGCAGATCGCACAAAGACTTGGGGACTGACCGGCGTGTGATCTGACGACCCGGTGACATACCTGAGTCTGAAGCAGTTGTCAAGGGAGGTCAGTCATGCCAAACGGAGTTAACCTCGGACTAAAAGCTCTGAACCCGTCAACCCTACTGGACCAGGGAAGGTCCAACCGGATTTGCCGGAGCAGGGAGCAAAAGGGGGGCCATTGTGATACATTTGCCTATATGTCTCAGTGTACTGCTCCCTGCTAGCCATGGGTAGAGGCAGAAAGGAATTTCATGTGTGATTCATTCCTCTGACAGGTTATTGACGTGCTAATGTCCCCTCACTATTCTAAACGTTAATTGATCTATTGTGTTGTGTGAAGAAGATCTGTGTTTACCCTTAAAAGATGTGTATTGTATCATCAGGCTAAATGATTAGAGAAGTAGTATGTTAATTATTCTGATTGCTTCAGTGTAGTAATTAACTCCAGTGATGTCTTTATCTAAAGAAACGTGTCTGCATGGTCGGCCCCGACTTGTCTCCTATAATCTGTATGGGAAACCCCACTGTGTGAGGGGGGCGTTCCTAACAGGCTGTAACCACATATAAGCTGAGTTTTTGTGTCAATAAACAGTCTTGGTTCCAGCATCCAGTCTTGACTCATGTGTGGGGGATCCTGTGATGTTCTTGTATGGAGAGGAGGGAATGCTTGACGGGGATATCATACCGATACCGTCACAGACACCAAACGGGTTCCCCAGGGACACCCCACTTCGTGCCCCTGGGGGAACCCCACCCTTCACAGGGGACCTCCCGCCCCCAGATTTTACAGCCTTCCCCTTCTTCCTGCGTCTCACCTGCTCCCACTCCTGCCATCTCTCTGAGGTGACTACGCCACCCCCCTCCTCGGACCCGCTGCTCGAGATTTCCCTCTTAGATGAGGCTCGAGCAGCTTCCGTCTCCATGGCCACAAGGCCAGAGGAGACTTTGGGTCCAGAAGGGGGGGGGATGGGAGAGGCAGGAGGGGGGCCAGAGACAGGGGGGGGGACAGGAAGGGGATCGGCAGAAGAAGGGGAAGGGGGGGGACGGGACTTGGGAGGGGGGGACGAGGGGGGGGGGGCGGGGGTTGGGAAGATGAGGGGGGGCTGCATGGGGAGGCAGATAGAACAGGTGGAGGGGGGGGGATCGGCCCTGCAACTAAAGGAGGGGAAAGCCGGGGCCCCGGACCCTCAGGCCCGGGACCCCCAGGCCTCCCCGACTCCTCCCCACCGGCTTCGCCTTCCGGAGGATCGGGAGCCTCCTGGCCAACTGAGCCCGTATCTCCCGGGGGGGGAGCCCCTCGCCCACGCCTGCTCCGCCTTCTTTGAGGCTGTGGGCCTGTTGGTCCCTCCGGAGGGGCATTAGGGGCCCCAGGATCCCCACCCCCCGGCCATCACTCGCCGGGGGGGCTTCGGCCGCTCCCGGCCCGGGAGGTCCCCCCCTGAGAAAGAACCCCGATATGCTTTGGGGCACCGACTGAATGGGTGCCCCATCTCACCACACAGATTACAACAGATCTTCCCACATGAGTCGGACTGGTGGCCAAACTCGTGGCACCGGCCACATCTGACCACCGTGCAGTCCGAGCTCATGTGGGTCGGGCTGCCGCACTTGAAGCAACGACGGGGCTGTCCCGGGTAGAAGGCCAGGATCCGGTCTCTGCCCAGGAAGGCACTGCCAGGGAGGTGGGCAACACTGTTGCCCTCCCTCTTAAGCCGGATCCTGGCCAACCAAGCCCCGGTCCAGACCCCGCGCTCATCGAGGTTCTTTCTCAGGGGGGTTTGCAACTGCCCGTACCTCCCAAGCCAGGTGGCAATGTCCTCCGGAGGGAGCGACTCATTCCTCACCAGGATGGTGATGTTCTTAACCTCCTCCTGCCTGGAGATGGGAATGAGCCTGTACCTCTTCCAAGGGTCAACGCCCCTCACCAGCCCAAAGCTGGTGATGAAGCGTTCCATACACACGGGAGTGACAAAACTGATGTCAAACTCCCGTGTGTTGGTGGGGTGGATGACAGCAAAAAGGTCACCCACCCCAAAACCCAAGGAGAGTACCAGGTCCACCACCTCACCTCGGGCGGGGCAGGGGTCCGGACCCTCGTACCGAAGCTGGACAACATTCCTACGCCTCCTCTCTGGACCACCTGTACCCCTCGTCCACGCCGACCCCTGCGTCCTCTCCTGGTCAGCAGGGGGGGCGCGGAAATTCTGGGCGCCAAACCGGCTGTACAGGTGGTCCAGAGGGGCACGAGAGCCCGCCACCTGGGCGAAAGAGCGACCCCCCTTTAGGGCAGATAATAAGTTGGCCTCCGGAGACCCCCGAAAGATGTTCTCCGGAAGCGGGGCACCCCCCTCAGCACCCCCAGAAGTGGGGGGGAGCGGGGGGGCCCCCATCCCTGCCGGTGGTGTTGCACCCACCCCCACTGAACTACCCTGACCTCCCTGACCCACCACCCTTGGCCTGACTACAGGCCCCTCCCCCCTGGGGCCACAGCAGAGGGGGGTACCTCCCCCACCAAACTCCCCCAACCAGACCCCTCTGCGACCTCACCAGCCCCTTGGGACTCAACCCGTATTGGGGGGATGCCCCCCTGGGACCCCTCCAACTGCCGGATAAAGTCATAAGCTGCACAGTCCACCGGGAGGGGTCCCACCTGACATTCCCCCCACCCCGCCTGTCCTGCAGGGAGCCCCTCGGGGCTTGTGGTAATGTCCATGGGGACCTGGGGGGGTGGCAGCTTACCGTCCATGTTACCGTCCATATTACCGTCCATATTACCGTCCATTACTTGCCGGGGGTGCCTGGAGGTGCCTGCTGCAGCATCCGGGACTAGGCACCCCCGCACCCCCGGCCTCTCATCCCCCAGGTCCTCCAAGCCGGTGACACCAGCCGCAGATTCGCAGGGGGGCACTTCCGATCGCGGGGGGGGGGGGCACTTCCGGTCGCGGGGGGTGCACTTCCGGTCGCGGGGGGTGCACTTCCGGTCGCGGGGGGTGCACTTCCGGTCGCGGGGGGTGCACTTCCGGTTCACGGGCGGTCACTTCCGGGTCCCGAGCACTGGATGGGAGCTGGCCACATCCCCCTTCCCTGAAAAGGGGTTGATTCCCACTGGGGAATGTGGCCTCAGCTGCTCCTCCCCCAGCAGCCGGCGCCATCTTGGTCACACTACACACCAGCTGTTTGCCTGAAGCTGACTTTGTTATTATACCTCCACCATGTACCTGCCCCTCTCCCGGTGACATAGCAGCTGCAGGAGCAGTCCCTGACACTTTCACTGCCAGATCATCCCGCTCTACTGCACGCTGAGGGGTCATGGAGGCCGGCACATGGTGGGCCCCAGCTGTGGCAGCGTGACCATCCTGAGGGAGCCTGGGCATGCTGACCCGAAGACACCGGGGGGGTACCTCCGGCGGCACCTGGGCCCTGCGGCCTCCTGGATCACTGGGCTCCCCTGTCATAGCCAACCCCCCAGCCCCTTTTTTCACGGACCGAGGGATCGGCTCTCGGGAGCCCTCCCCAGGTTTTATGGCCTTACTGGGCCCTGCACCACCAGAGCTTCCACCCCCCCCACTACACCCAGGCTCTCCTGACTTCCCCGGCTGCTTGGAGGGTTGGGACCCCGACCGCCCGCTGCTCCTCCTTGCCGTCTGACTTCCTGATTGGTTGGCCTGCTGGAGGGTCTTCCGGAGCTCCATAAGAAAGCACACCTCTCCAGCCCCACGTTCGAAAAAACCTCCCAGGTAACCCCAGATTTCATTAACCTCAAGCTTGAGGGTATTGATGGCCCCCCTATACTCCGACCTCTTACTACTAGAGCACCTGTCCCTCTTGTCCTTCAGGCCTGCGAGAGCTGTCATTTTTTACACGCAGGCCTGGGCTATCCTAACCAGCAGGGACTTGATCTTATCACACCTCTTCCTGGCTTTGGCCTCAGTCTCACCTGGTTGTATGGTGGTCCAGTCCGAGAGACCCTGCTGGGTGCCCAGGAAGAGGCGGTCATCCCTGCTGATCTTCGTCTGGCTGGAGGAGGGCAGGTGCTGCTGGTTACTCCGGAGGCCGGATGCTGGTCCTTCATCTGGGCTGAGGGAGGCCATCCCTCCCCTCTTCCGGGGCCAGGGGCTGGGGCTGAGGCTGGGGCTGGAGGCTGGTCCTGGTGGCTGAATCCTCTGGAACACAGGAGCTCTGGAAGACAGGTCTTCTCTCTACTCCAGCAGGAAGTGGAATGACCAAACTGGGAGGAGCTGGAAGCTTTTTTGGTCTGGAGATTTTTTATTTTTAAAACTACGACCATAAAAAAGTTAATATACAAAATAAACTAAATAACACAAAACAAACAACACACACAAACCATCATACCACCCTCCAAGAAAATAACTGCAAAAAAAAAAAAAAAAACACAACAACATTAGAACGGGTATTTACAACAGGCTCACTGGTACAAGAAAAAGTCTTTATAGTCCATCAGAAAAAGCTTGTCCAGATCATTGCCAACAAAAAAAAAGAACAAAACCAACTTAAAACGGCTCACTGGTACAGTAGGGAAATATTAAAGTCCATAAAAACCACTACTGTCCAGATCATCGCCAACCCACAACACACCCCACCACCAGAACAACAAATACCTACAACCCACGTATGAGCGAGAACATGATAATCAGACATGTCTGTAGCCTTATTTCAAAAATAAACTATAAACAAAATCTAAGGGGGGTGAGAAAGGAAAGTTGCCCCTACCCGTGGAGAGGGGCAGGGTCATGGCCTAAGGGGGCTGGAAGAGGAACCCCCTCCATAAATGGGCACACCTCTCAGGCCCGACCCTGCTCCTTTCCAGATCCCGCACCTTCACCAACTCCCGAAAGATATCGCCCACCACCTCATGCACAGACAGGATTTTGTCCCTAGTGGACACCAAACACAGAGCGTGCCAAGTGTAGTAAAGCACAACTACGCTGACTAAATAAAGTGACGATAACTCAAAACCCCTGCGGACCCCGAAGTCACCATACACCCGCTCAGCATAGGTCAGGGCCGGAAGGCGGGGGTAGCCAATGGCACCCCCTACCCCCGTAAGAACCTCCATGTTGAAGGGACATTGGACCAGAAAATGGTCCATGGTCTCCGATGTCCCTCCACATTCCCGTCGGGGACAGCCCCTGTCCCCTAGGTTCAGATATATGAGATTTGCACGGACGTACAGTCGTCCATGGAACGACCTCCATGCAAGATCCCAAAACTTGTTCGGAATTCTGGAAGAATTCAAGAGGGCTAACCCCTCCGTGAGGACCCTCTCAGGACAGTCCCTTAAAGACAGGGGCTTCAAAAAGTCCGAGGCCATGACCCTCAGGTACAGCTCACGCCGACCCAGAGAGCCCACCTCAAGGGCAGTTATCCGCCACTGCCTCAGTACCTTCAATGCCAGGGGGACGTAGGATGGGAGATACCCATGCGATCTCCTCAGATCGCCGGGCCTCCCCCCCTCCTCCCACCTCCTCAGGAACAGCAAGAGCCAGTCCTTGCATGAACATTCCCACCAGGAAGGCGCATCCACAAAGATGGACTGCAAGTTGTACTTTACAAAAATGATGATGAAGAACACCACCGGGTTGACCATGTCCAACCCTCCTTGCCTTCGCTGGCGGTATGTGACCTCCCTCTTGATCAGGTTCAGTCTGTTTCCCCACAACAGCAGGAAGAACAGACCATAGACCCGAGCATAGAGAGATGCTGGCAAAAGACACACGTAGCTCACAAAGAGAAACTCAGGCAGTAAGTACGTCTTGACCAAGCATACCCTTTCCCTCAGGGAAAGTTTCCAACCTTTCCAGGCCTTCACCTTCCGAGTGGCACTCACCAGCCTGCGCTCCCAATTTAGCTTGGGATAATCACCCGGGCCGAAATGAATGCCGAGTACTCGAATCTCTGGTACGGGCGTGGGGAACACGTCCGGAAGGGGGAACTGCTCCCCCTCCTTCCCCATCCAGAAAACTTCACTCTTGTCCCAATTGACCAGCGAACCTGACGCCTCAGAGTAGCACCCGATCTGGGATTCCACATAATGGGCCTCCTCACGACCAGATACCACCACCGAGACGTCATCCGCGTAGGCCACGACCTTCACTGCCGAAACCGGACTCCCGACAGGTCCCACCGGAACCCCCACAAGACGCTCGCAGTCTAGCCTCCTTACGAAGGGGTCAACCGCAAAGACGTACAGGAGGGGGCTCAACGGGCAGCCCTGCCAGACGCCAGAGTCCACAGCAAAGGCCCGACCCACCCAACCGTTGACAAGAGGGAAGCTCTCAGCTCCCCTATACAATACCTGTAGCCAATCAACAAATTGATCAGGCAGACCGTATCTCCTCAGAAGCAGCCAAAGGTACTCATGGTTCACCCGATCAAACGCCTTAGCCTGATCCAGTGCAAGCAGATACCGCTCGCTGCCATCAGCCCTGCACCTTTCCACAGCCTCCCGGACGTTCAGGACGGCACCAAAAGTGCCCCGGCCAGGAATTGTGCAGTGCTGAGAGGGAGACAGCATCCTGCCCGCCAAAGCAGACAGACGTGTAAACAAGATCTTTGCCAGTATCTTCCTATCTGTGGTAAGAAGGGCGATCGGACGCCAATTCTCCACCACAGACGGGTCTTTCCCCTTTGACAGAAGGATCAGAGCTGACCTTCTCATTGAGGGAGGCAGCAGGCCATAGGCCAAACATTCACGGTACACGTCCCTCAAATGAGGAGCCAAGAGGCTCTTAAAGGTTTTGTAAAACTCTGCCGTGAGCCCATCGGGCCCAGGCGACTTTTTAGATGCTAAAGAGCTGATAGCCTGCTCGACTTCAGCCACCGAGATCTCTTCTGTCAGAGAGTCAGGAAGGTCAGACCCCACTTCCAGTGGGGTCTCATCAAGGAATTCCCTGACTTTCTCCATGTCTAGAGGCCGCTTCTTCAGGAGGTCCGAAAAGTGGTCTCTGACGACACCCAGGATCCCCGATCTGGACCGGACCAGAGATCCCGAGGCATCCTTCAGGCCGTGTACGACCTTTGAACTCGCCGCCTCACCACAGCTCCTGTAGGGATCAGGAGAGATAAACTTCCCATAATCCCTCTCAAAAACCAGGGAGGCGAGACGGTCGTACTGACACTCCTTCATCTGCGCCTTCAGACCGGATATCTGTTCCCGAGAGCCCCCAGAGGACACCAGGCGGTCAAGCTGCCTGCGTAGTCTCTGGTAGGCCTGGTACTTGGAAGCTGCCCTGTACCCAGAGATTTCCCGGAAAAAGTCACCAGACCTCTTTTTAACTACTTCCCACCATTCAAGGCGGGAGCAGTTGCCCTCAAGGAGCGAGGTCTGGTCCAGGAAGAAAACCTCATAGGCTTCCCTAACCTCAGGATCCTCCAGTAGCGACCCATTCAGGCGCCACATACCCCTCCCTTTCTGAGGAGTGTCGGCGACATTCAGGGCCACAGATACCATACAGTGATCGGAGAACTCCACCGACTGCAGCTCTGGAGCCGAGCAAGCAGAGTCCCCCTTTAAAAAAAACCTATCTAATCTACTCTTAGAACTACCTCGGGAAAATGTGAAACCAGTGAGGTTGGGGAGGTGACGAACGTGCACATCCACCAACCCGGCCTCCCTCACTACGCTATTCAAAAAAGTACTATCATATCCCAGAGGGTTGGCGGCACCTGCCCGGTCTTTGGGCCTAGTGATCATATTGAAGTCACCACCAAAGATCACCTGCTGGGATGTAAAAAGATAAGGCTTAACCGCCGTAAGGAGGCTCTTCCTCTCCCTCTTGGTTTGAGGCCCATAAAAATTAATGAGCCGGAGGAATTGCCCCCTCACGACAGCGTCCACCACCAGACATCTACCAATCTCCACTTCAATCACTCGCCGGCAAGCCACCGAACCAGTCTTAAAAAGGACCGCAACACCACTGCAGGGCTCGGCCGCAAGAGACCAGAGGGAGGGCCCACATCTCCACTCCCTCTTTGCTAGATGCATCTCTGCCACAGATGCCAGCCAGGTCTCCTGCAAAAACAAAATGTCAGCTTCAACACGGCTGAGAAAATCAAAGGCCATAAAACGAGCTCGTGCAGAACGAATACTTGCGACATTAATGGTCGCAAGCCGTATTGGAGAGGGTACCGCCATCAAAATGATTGAAATTGTCACGTTCTCCTTCATACTACAAACACCAAAACATATTTACATATTTACACTCCCTCCTCCTCCTCTGAGTCCGAGGAGGAGGAGAGGACACCAAACGGGTTCCCCAGGGACACCCCACTTCGTGCCCCTGGGGGAACCCCACCCTTCACAGGGGACCTCCCGCCCCCAGATTTCATAGCCTTCCCCTTCTTCCTGCGTCTCACCTGCTCCCACTCCTGCCATCTCTCTGAGGTGACTACGCCACCCCCCTCCTCGGACCCGCTGCTCGAGATTTCCCTCTTAGATGAGGCTCGAGCAGCTTCCGTCTCCATGGCCACAAGGCCAGAGGAGACTTTGGGTCCAGAAGGGGGGGGGATGGGAGAGGCAGGAGGGGGGCCAGAGACAGGGGGGGGACAGGAAGGGGATCGGCAGAAGAAGGGGGAGGGGGGGGACGGGACTTGGGAGGGGGGGACGAGGGGGGGGGGGACGGGGATGGGAAGATGAGGGGGGGCTGCATGGGGAGGCAGATAGAACAGGTGGAGGGGGGGGGGATCGGCCCTGCAACTAAAGGAGGGGAAAGCCGGGGCCCCGGACCCTCAGGCCCGGGACCCCCAGGCCTCCCTGACTCCTCCCCACCGGCTTCGCCTTCCGGAGGATCGGGAGCCTCCTGGCCAACTGAGCCCGTATCTCCCGGGGGGGGGGAGCCCCTCGCCCACGCCTGCCCTGCCTTCTTTGAGGCTGTGGGCCTGTTGGTCCCTCCGGAGGGGCATTAGGGGCCCCAGGATCCCCACCCCCCCGGCCATCACTCGCCGGGGGGGCTTCGGCCGCTCCCGGCCCGGGAGGTCCCCCCCCTGAGAAAGAACCCCGATATGCTTTGGGGCACCGACTGAATGGGTGCCCCATCTCACCACACAGATTACAACAGATCTTCCCACATGAGTCGGACTGGTGGCCAAACTCGTGGCACCGGCCACATCTGACCACCGTGCAGTCCGAGCTCATGTGGGTCGGGCTGCCGCACTTGAAGCAACGACGGGGCTGTCCCGGGTAGAAGGCCAGGATCCGGTCTCTGCCCAGGAAGGCGCTGCCAGGGAGGTGGGCAACACTGTTGCCCTCCCTCTTAAGCCGGATCCTGGCCAACCAAGCCCCGGTCCAGACCCCGCGCTCATTGAGGTTCTTTCTCAGGGGGGTTTGCAACTGCCCGTACCTCCCAAGCCAGGTGGCAATGTCCTCCGGAGGGAGCGACTCATTCCTCACCAGGATGGTGATGTTCTTTACCTCCTCCTGCCTGGAGATGGGAATGAGCCTGTACTTCTTCCAAGGGTCAACGCCCCTCACCAGCCCAAAGCTGGTGATGAAGCGTTCCATACACACGGGAGTGACAAAACTGATGTCAAACTCCCGTGTGTTGGTGGGGTGGATGACAGCAAAAAGGTCACCCACCCCAAAACCCAAGGAGAGTACCAGGTCCACCACCTCACCTCGGGCGGGGCAGGGGTCCGGACCCTCGTACCGAAGCTGGACAACATTCCTACGCCTCCTCTCTGGACCACCTGTACCCCTCGTCCACGCCGACCCCTGCGTCCTCTCCTGGTCAGCAGGGGGGGCGCGGAAATTCTGGGCGCCAAACCGGCTGTACAGGTGGTCCAGAGGGGCACGAGAGCCCGCCACCTGGGCGAAAGAGCGACCCCCCTTTAGGGCAGATAATAAGTTGGCCTCCGGAGACCCCCGAAAGATGTTCTCCGGAAGCGGGGCACCCCCCTCAGCACCCCCAGAAGTGGGGGGGAACGGGGGGGCCCCCATCCCTGCCGGTGGTGTTGCACCCACCCCCACTGAACTACCCTGACCTCCCTGACCCACCACCCTTGGCCTGACTACAGGCCCCTCCCCCCCTGGGGCCACAGCAGAGGGGGGTACCTCCCCCACCAAACTCCCCCAACCAGACCCCTCTGCGACCTCACCAGCCCCTTGGGACTCAACCCGCACACTTGTCTCTGGGGGGATGCCCCCCTGGGACCCCTCCAGCTGACGGATAAAGTCATATGCAGCACTGTCCTCCGGGAGGGGCCCCACCTGACAATCCCCCCACCCTGCCTGTGCCGCTGGAAGCCCTTCAGGGCTGGTGTCCATAGGGACCTGGGGGGTAGGCAGCTTACCGTCCATACCGTCCATACCGTCCTGCCGGGGGTGCCCAGAGGTGCTTGCTGCAATAACCGGGACTGGGCACCCCTGCACCCCCGGCCCATCACCCCCCAGGTCCACTCCCGTGCTGGTGACACCAGCTGAAAATTCACCGGCAGCCACTTCCGGTCGCGGGGGGGGGGGGGGGCACTTCCGGTCGCGGGGGGAGCACTTCCGGTCACGGGGGGGGGGGGGGGGGGGGGGAGCACTTCCGGGCGGGGGGGGGGGGAGCACTTCCGGTTGCGGGGGGTACTTCCGGTTCGCGGGGGGTACTTCCGGTTCGCGGGGGGGGGGGGGGGGGGGACTTCCGGGTCCCTAATGCTGGCTGCTCCTCCCGCAGCAGCCGGCGCCATCTTGGTCACGCTGCAGACAAGTACTTTTAATGTCTTTACTGGTACTTCACCGCCATGCACCTGCCTCTCACCCTGTTCACTACCAGCCGCAGGAGCAGTCACTGGCGCTGCCTCTGACAGGTCCTCCCGCTCTACTGCAGGCTGAGGGGTCCTGGAGACAGGCACACAGCGGGCTTCCACAATTGCAGCGTGGCCCTCCTGTGGGAGCCCGGGTGTGCTGACCCGTAGATGCAGGGGGGGTACCCCCGGCGGCGCTTGGGCCCTGCGGCCTCCTGGATCACTGGGCTCCCCTGTCATAGCCAACCCCCCAGCCCCTTTTTTCACGGACCGAGGGATCGGCTCTCGGGAGCCCTCCCCAGGTTTTATGGCCTTACTGGGCCCTGCACCACCAGAGCTTCCACCCCCCCCACTACACCCAGGCTCTCCTGACTTCCCCGGCTGCTTGGAGGGTTGGGACCCCGACCGCCCGCTGCTCCTCCTTGCCGTCTGACTTCCTGATTTGTTGGCCTGGTGGAGGGTCTTCCGGAGCTCCTCAAGAAAGCACACCTCTCCAGCCCCACGTTCGAAAAAACCTCCCAGGTAACCCCAGATTTCATTAACCTCAAGCTTGAGGGTATTGATGGCCCCCCTATACTCCGACCTCTTACTACTAGAGCACCTGTCCCTCTTGTCCCTCAGGCCTGCGAGAGCTGTCATTTTTTCCACGCAGGCCTGGGCTATCCTAACCAGCAGGGACTTGATCTTATCACACCTCTTCCTGGCTTTGGCCTCAGTCTCACCTGGTTGAATGCTGGTCCAGTCTAAGAGACCCTGCTGGGTGCCCAGGAAGAGGCGGTCATCCCTGCTGATCTTCGTCTGGCTGGAGGAGGGCAGGTGCTGCTGGTTACTCCGGAGGCCGGATGCTGGTCCTTCTCCTGGGCTGAGGGAGGCCATCCCTCCCCTCTTCCGGGGCCTGGGGCTGGGGCTGGAGGCTGGTCCTAGGTGGCTGGATCCTCTGGAACACAGGAGCTCTGGAAGACAGGTCTTCTCTCTACTCCAGCAGGAAGTGGAATGACCAAACTGGGAGGAGCTGGAAGCTTTTTGGTCTGGAGTTTCCCTTCATGAACAGCGATCTGTCATTTACCCATGTCAGTCCCGCACCCCCTTCAGTTAGAACACACCCAGGGAAAATATTTAACCCCTCCCTCGCACCTAGTGTTAACCCCTTCCCTGCCAGTGGCATTTTTATAGTAAGAAATGCATTTTTACAGCACTGATCGCTAGAAAAATGCCAATGGTTCCAAAAAAGTGTCCGATGTGTCCGCCATAATGTCGCAGTACCGATAAAAATCGCTGATCGCCGCAATAACTAGTTAAAACAAAAAAAAGCCATATTTTGTAGACGCTATAACTTTTGCCAAAACCAAACACTAAACGCTATTTGCGATTTTTTGGAACCAAAAAGATGTAGAATACATATCGGCCTAAACTGAGGGTTTTTTTTTTTATAATATATATTTTTGGGGATATTTATTATAGCAAAAAGTAAAAATAATTCTTTATTTTTTAAAATTGTCGCTCTATTTTTGGTTAGAGCTCTAAAAAAAAAAAAAAAAAACGCAGAAGTGATCAAATACCACCAAAATAAAGCTCTCTTTGTGGGGAAAAAAAAAGGTTGCCAATTTTGTTTGGGAGCCACGTCGCACGACTGTTAAAGCGACGCCGTGCCGAATCACAAAAACTGGCCCGGTCATTGACCAGCAATATGGTCTGGGGCTCAAGTGGTTAAAAATTAACAAAACACTAAAGTTAGCCCAATTTTTGGGGATAATGTGAAAGATGATGTTACACCGAATAAATAGATACCTTACATGTCACGCTTTACTATTGGAAACACTCCTGCAATGGGGCCAAAATTCATTCTGTGAATATCCCCATAGGCGACCTTTTTCTTTTTTTTCCAGGTTACCAGTTTATAGTTACAAAGAAGGTCTAGTGGTAAAAGTATTGCTCTCGCTCTAACGCACGCGTCAATACCTCACATGTGTGGTTTGAACGGTGTTTACATATGTGGGCGGGACTTACGCAGCTGAACAGGAAGTGAGGTTAAAACCCTACCAGTGTCTTTTCAGTGTCCCCATTAAGCAAATTGCACTCCAGCACTGCTGTGTACACCCCAAATCATGGGTCTTCAAACTACGGCCCTCCAGTTGTTCAGGAACTACAATTCCCATTATGCCTAGTCATGTCTGTGAATGTCAGTGCATTACAAGGCCTCAATGGGATGTGTAGTTCTACAACAGCTGGAGGGCCGTAGTTTGAGGATCCCTGCCCCAAATGATTATTTAGTTTGGGGTTTAGTAAAGGCAAAGCCACTCTGCAAGTACAAGCATAGTTGCTGAAAATGAGAGAGGAAGCACTGATGGTTTTAACATCCAATCCTGTAGAAGCAAAGTTGTTTTGTTTTCTTCCTTGCTTTGCACTTGTAGTGCAAAGTGGATTTGCCTTTAGTAAATGGACCCCAAAGTCCAAGATACCTAATAATTTGGGGTGTACACCGCAAAATGCTAGAGTGCAATTTACATAATGGGAAACTATTTACCGTATTTATCGGCGTATATCGCGCACTTTTTTGCCCTGAAAATAAGGGCAAAATCGTGGGTGCGCGATATACGCCGATACCCGCTTCCCGCGCCAAGTTTTGAATACTGCGCCGGCATATACCGAGCGCAGTACACTCGGGCAGGCTCGGCCAGTCTCGGCTTCTTCCGCGGTCACGTCCTGGACGTACAGGACGTGACCGCGGAAGAAGCCGAGACTGGCCGAGCCTGCCCGAGTGTACTGCGCTCGGTATATGCCGGCGCAGTATTCAAAACTCGGCGCGGGGAGGACGCGAGGACGCCGCGAGGACGCCGGACCCGCCGAAGAGGACACCGGACCCGACGCAGAAGGACACCCGACGACGCAGAAGGACACCCGACGACGCAGAAGGACGCCGGACCCGCCGAAGAGGACACCCGAAGCCGCAGAAGGACGCCGGACCCGACGAGGCCGCCGATGGACGCCGCGCAAGACACCAAAACTGTAAGTACAAAAATAACTTTTTTTCCACAGGTTTGGGGGTCACTTTGGGGGTGCGCGGTATACGCGGGAGCGCGTTATACCGCGATAAATACGGTAGATTGATCTCTGTGTCCCCAAGAAAAGATATTAGTAAGGTTTTACTGTTTGGCTATGTGCCCCGCTTTGGTGAATGCCACATGCGTCACAAGTGTCCACCCCTCTAGACGGAGATGTTGGGCAGCCTATGGGTGCTGAACTCCGGTGAACTTAGTGACCCGGATGTTAATCGGCATACTTCCGGCGCGCGTGTGTGGATCCCAGAGCGAGGCTTGGTCAGTGTAACCAATATTGTTTTATTGTTTGATTGCTAATGTGTTCCTATAAAGAGGGGTGGCGTCCCACGCCACCCGTACCCCAAGACGAAGTGATCTTTTCACGAAACGCGTCGGGTGGAGTGAGTGACGTGTGGACGCCATCCCTTTCATTACTCCAACGAGTGGCTTTGTTCCTGGATACGTCCGGCCGGCGTTACAGGCCAAATGCTGGTTTTATCAACCCAAATGTGAGTTGTATATCTGTTTACTCCTGTTTTAAATAAATCACCCGGATTTTATGCTATGTGGAGCTCTGTTTTGTTTTTTATATCAATCGTTGAGCACGGCATGGTTCTAGTGCAAGTGGAGGATCTACTGCTGATTTAAGATCTATGGTTGAGAGATATGTTGATAGTGGTCCGGCAGGACCTTGAATTCTGGTAAGCAGCTGCATGATTGGTGGTGGATTCACGTCTGGTGCCTAATAACAGCATTCCTGAAGCTTTCACGGGTGTTTTCCTGATCATATGGACTTTTTTTTTTTTTTTTTTTTTTTTTTTTTTTTTTTTTTTTTTGCCACTTCAGACTTCACCACAGCGAGAGACTTGTTCATGATTTTATTCATAATTCCGTCTCTACATCAGGTTTAGCATCATTTGTGGTACATTTCTTTTGCAAATTTTTATACTTGTTATTTTTATTTTATTTATTTGTTTATTTTTATATTTTCATCTTTTTTTTTTTTTTTTTTTTTTTTTTTTTTTTTTTTTTTTTTTTCACCGTTTCGAACTCACTCTTTTATAGTGAGTACGGAATTTTTAAAAGGTTTTATCTGCGTGACAAAGAAATACCCAGCACCCCATCTCCCCCCTCCCCAACTAAATCCCCCCTCCCCCCCCCTCCCTTGACCATCCCACGACTCCACTGTAAGAATTCCTTCCCTTAATTGAAAAATGCGTTCCTATTCCTCTCTCAGATTTTCTGCGAACCTCCAGGACTTTTTAAATTCCATCCAGGGTACCCATATATCCTTTTCCCCTACCTCGTGTTTATAGCTCCCGTATTTTAATTTCTCTCTCCTATAAGTGTCCTCTACGGAGTCGATCCACTCCCACATTTGCGGACTTTTCGCGTCTCTCCATTTAAGGGGAATCAATCGTTTCGCTGCGTTCAATAAATGAGGGATCAGTGAAGCCTTGTACTCCTTCTCTGGAAGCTCCCCCCCGTGAAAGAGAACTACCCATGGGTTATCTTCCACTTCTTTTTTTGTTATTACCTTTATCAGGGCCAAGATTTTTTTCCAATAAGCTTTAATTTTCAGGCAGTCCCACCATAGGTGTGCCATTGTTCCCCTTGACTCACAACCTCTCCAACATTTCTCTGACTCTCCCCCTCTGAATTTGCCATTTTATCTGGGGTGGCGTACCACCTCGTCAAACATTTGAAGTTCATCTCGGCAGTTCTTACATCTACTGCCGAGGTGTGAGTCATTTTCAGGATTCTTCCTATGGTCGTTTTCCCCCTTGGGACCCCTAAGTCCGTTTCCCAATTTTGGATGTATTTTAGCGTGTCCAACTCTTCCGTTTTTCTGCAAGTAATTATAGATTTTAGATATATTTCCTTTTGAGCTTTCGATGCTACACAATTGTTCCAATAAGGTGTAATCCTCTTGTGACCTCAAAGGGTGTGGTAGGCGCTTGACGAATGACACTAACTGCAAGTATCTCCACTCGTCGAGCGCCCTAATTCCAATCCTATATTTAATATCGTGAAGTGTCCTAATTTTGCCATCTAGTGTTATATCTTTTAACTGTGTTCTATTTGTGATCCAATTTCCCCCTACTTCTTTTGTCCCTGGAATAAAATATTCGTTTTCTTTTAAATCAATATAGGGTGAGTTGAATTCTGTTTTTAATTGTTTGTGAAGTCTATCCCAGATCCTCCATGCATTATGAGTAATTGTGTGTGTTGAAGTGTGTAAGGATCTGTGTTGTGGTGGATTCCAAATTAATCTCCCTAACTGTGCCCTTGCTAATGTGCATTCAATATTTATCCATCTTTTGTCCTGGGATTCTTTAGCCCATTCTATAACCCGTGAGAGAACCGAAGCATTATAATACAATCTGATGTCGGGTACAGCTAAGCCTCCCTTTTTCTTGGCCCGTTTTAGAATTTGAGCAGACACCCTGTGTTTTTTATTATTCCAAATATAGTTCATTATGAGGGAGTTAATTATTTTAATGAATGACAGTGGTAGGTATATTGGGACCATTTGAAACTTGTATAGGATTTTGGGATGAGAACCATTTTTACTACATTTATCCTCCCGAACCACGAAATAGGTCTATTGAATATGTTTTTTAATTTCCCTTTTTATTTCGTTGAGCAGGGGGATAAAATTTATTCTATATATTTTCTTGATGGTATTTGCCAGTTTTATTCCCAAGTATTTTATTTCTTTTTGCCATTTAAAATTATATTTCTTCCGCAGATATTGTTCTTCTTCTTTAAGAATATTGATATTTAAAATCTCCGTCTTTTCTGTATTCATTTTGAAGTTTGACACCTCACCATATTGTTTTAAAGTAGCTATTAACTTCGGGAGAGTGACTCTTGGGCTACTTATATAAAATAAAATGTCGTCTGCGAAGGCGGATAATTTGTGCTCATCTTCTCCAACCTCTATTCCATATATTTCTGGATTTTGTCGGACCATTGCCAGCAGGGGTTCCAATGATAAAACAAAAAGAAGAGGGGACAGGGGACAGCCCTGCCTGGTTCCATTTCTCATCTCGAAGGGTGCGGATAAAGATCCATTGATCTTGATCCTAGCGCAAGGGTGGAAATAGAGCGTTTTGATCCATTTGATCATCCTTGGGCCAATTCCTATACATTCTAGTGTTTGTATCAGGAACCCCCAGTCTACCCTGTCAAACGCTTTCTCAGCGTCTACTGACAGGAATAGACCGGGGGTCCCTCTATCTTTGATCTGCTCCATGAGAAGAAGTGCCCTGACCCCATTGTCCTTTCCCTCCCTCCCAGGTATGAAACCAACCTGGTCTGGGTGGACAATGGCAGTCATCACCCCCTTCATTCGTTCGGCCAAAATTTTTGCATACAGTTTGGTATCTGCATTCAGGAGTGAGATGGGTCGAAACCCTGAACAATTCGTATTGTCCTTTCCCTCTTTTTTAATGACAGTGATCGTAGCTGTTAATGCCTCTCTGCTCATCTCATAGTCTCGCCCCAACCCATTGAAATATTGACATAGTCTAGGGACTAAGATAGTACTAAACCTTTGTATGTAGGCCGACGTGAAGCCGTCTGGTCCCGGGCTTTTCCCATTGGGAGTATTTTTTAAGACCTCACTTATCTCCTGTTCAGTAATACGTTCCTCCATTCTTTCTATCTCAAGCTCTTCTATCTTCGGTAGATTAGTTTGCCGTAATACTGCCCTGATCTTATCCTGTTTTTCGGCAGGGTCCCTAGTCTTCTGTTGGACATTGTATAGTTTTTCGTAATAGCTTCTGAAAGATTCTGCTATTTTATTTGTCGCGTATACTAAGTCCCCTTCCCCATTCCTGATTTTTTCTATAAAATTCCTGGTTTTCTTTTTTCTTATCATTCTAGCCAAGTTTTTGCTAGGTTTATTTCCCCAGACATATCTTTCACTCTCTATCCTGTCTATGAAATTCTTGGTTTCTTGCCCGGCAAGGGCTTTATATTCATCCCTTGTTAAGGTTAACTTACGAAGTGTTTCCCTCTTTTGGCCCTGTAATTTATGTTCCTGTTCCAGCCTATATATTTCCTCTTTTAGTGTTTTTAATTTATTCATTCTTATTTTATTTTTCTTTGCCCCTTCTGCAATAAATATCCCTCTTATATACGCTTTGTGGGCGTCCCACAGGGTTGCTCCTGTGATTCCCTCCTTGTCATTCTCCCGAAAAATACCATTCCAATTCTTTCTGTACTCTCTCGACCACAACCTCGTCTCTCAACAGACTTTCATCCAATCTCCATTCAGGTGGAATGCATTTTTGTGTGGATGTGCTTATTTTCATGGTTATAGGGGCGTGGTCTGATAGCGTTATGATCTCACAACTTGCTTCGACCACCCTCTCCAAAAGTCTATGGTCTACGAGGACGTAGTCGATCCTCGAGTACGTCCCATGCACAGGGGAAAAAAACGTATAATCTCGTGTCTTGGGGTTAAGGATTCGCCAGACATCCACCATTTGGTTTTGTATCATTTGTTTTTTTCAGTAGCTTAAGGTGCTCACCGTTATTCCCCTGAGCATGGGACGTACTATCGAGGCTCGGGCACATACAGAGGTTAAAGTCCCCCATCAACACCACATGTCCCTCTTCAAATGATTTTAATTTTCTGAGGATTTTACTAATATATTTAGCCGAATTCACATTGGGTGCATACACATTTGCCAGAGTGTAGTCCTCCTCTCCTAGTTTTATTTTCAAGAACAAGAATCTCCCCTCCGGATCATTCAATCTGTCCACCAGTGTGTATCTAACTCCTCTTGCAAATCCTATGGCAACCCCCCGAGATCTCGATGAGACTGTATCTCCATAATACCAGACGGGATATTCAGATGAAAACAGCTTTATATTGGACTCTAAGGTATGTGGGTCTCTTGTAGGTAGGCAATGTCTACTTTATACTGCGTAAGTTCAGCAAGAATTTTATGTCTCTTAATATGGGAGTTTAATCCTTTTACATTATATGATAAGAACTTAATATCTGTCATTTATCTCTCTTTTTTTTTTTTTTTTTTTTTTTTGAGTTTGAAAAAGAACTCTTGTGGAGTCGTTCAGATGGTCCCCCTCCCATTACCCTCCCTTCCCCCACCTCCCTTTTCCCCCCCTCCCAATTCCCCATCCCCCCCCCTCCCTGGCCTACTATTGGCCTGGGAGCCACTGGTAGAAGACTCGTCATCTTCATCCTCGGCTCCTCTTTCGTGGTGGTGCTCAAATGCACCCCTTTGACTCCTCTCCCTTTCCCTCCCCCCCCCCAAACAGCCCCTGATATTCTAGGCTAACCCAAGCCCCACTAGCCCTCCCACTCCGGTAAATCTGGAACTGTCAAGTCCATTTTTGAGCAGAAATCTTTGAGTTCCTCCGGGAACCTAAGTCGTGCAGTTTTACCCCCCTTTATGCCTATAAGGCACGCCGGAAAACCCAATGATATTTTATGTTTTGTGCCCGCATCAGCTCTAAGAGGGGTTTCAGATGTCTTCTCCTTTCTAGCGTTTCTTTCGACAAATCCGAAAATATCTGTAGTTCAATCTCTCTATATTTCAGGGGGGGTTTCCCCCTAAGCCGTCCCCAAATTTCTGCTCTATCGATATAGTTCCTGAAACGTACTACTACGTCCCTAGGACCGGATCTTTCTGTCTGTTGGGGGTTCCCCACTCTGTGAACTCTATCGATCTTGAGGGGTTTGGATTCTACTGATCTCTCCAGTAGGGGATTAAAAATTGTATTCATTATGTCTCTGAGATCTTCATCCCTGTCTTCTACCACCGATCTGATTCTGAGGTTCTGTCGCCTGTTGCGATTCTCCTGGTCCTCGATCCTATATGCAGTCAGTCGCTGATTTTCGGTCAGGGCCTTTACTTGCTTTTTCAGGGAGTTTATTTCCTGGTCCTGTTCCTCTATTCTCCTTTCCGTCTCGACCACTCTTTCGCGCAGCCCTCCGAGGTCTATTCTTACCTTGTTATTTCTGTCTTTATGATATTTTCCATGACATTTCCATCCTCTGCAACATTGCGTTCATCTCTGCCTTTGTAGGGGGATGTGTATCTTGGGCTAGCTCCTCTGCATTAGTTTGCTCTTGTTCGCTTTCTAGTGTCGTTTCACTTCTAGAGCTCTCCGCACTATCTACCCCTTTTTTTTTTATCGCTCTTCTTCTTTTCAGTCTTTTTTGCGAGTCCTGGACTTTTAAGGGTCCCTTCTTGAGTCATATATTGCTGTATGGAGCTATTCCCCGAATTATTCTTAGTTGGTTTAGTAGTACCACCTCTCGTCGCTCTATTCATTTTGTTGGATGGTCTGATTCTCTTCCCCAGTTTGGAAACAACAAGGGAGAGGCCAGTAAAGAGGCGCTAATAAAAGGGGGACCCCAGGGCGGGGATGTCACCACTGCCAATCTGACCCTTTTCCCATTCAGGTTTTATCTATACCAATCAATGGCTATTATGGTCAGGCCTGCCGTGTCTTCCCGCTTATCCTCTTATGCTGGGTATACCAGCGGTGTAGTTTAGGGGTGTTTTCCTCCTTGCTCTGGGTTGTCTGCCCCTCCAAGTGGTTTACTGCTATAAACCAGCCGCCTTAGAATCCTACTCCAGATGTATCCTACCAGGATGTGTAATTATAACCGTTAGACCGTTATTACTTCGGGGACAGTGTATAACATGTTCTCCCGTATATCCCAGCCCAGAGTCTCTACGTTGGGATATGCTCCACAAATGTCCTAAGAGATTTTATACTGTGACTGCACCCTGTAAGAGGGTTTTGCACTCCTTAATCAGTTAAGGCTTAATATCGGTTTATCTCTCTCCCTCTTTGGTCACTGCATTGCATCATAGTCAAGGTCTTACTTATCAGAGCTCCCGAGATCAAGGCAATTGTTGCATTATTTCACGGCCCCTACTCCTTATCAATACTCCCCAAAATCAAAGGAAACCACTGCATCCCATCCCAGTCAAGCTTACTTTTTTTTTTTTTTTTTTTTTTTTCCAATGTTCCCAAAGTCAAGGCAAATATTACATTGTATCACAGTCCAAAATTTAATTATTCGTTCTCCCAAAATCAGGGCCGGTACTGTATATATTGAAGGGGGGACAAAACGACAAAAAAAGAAAAAAAAGATAAAAAACAGGGGAGCTCTTAATACTTCATTTCTCCGTCCCCCGGTCCTTGGGCGCTTTCTTAAGAGCTGGATTTATGCCAGCTTTATACCCGCATCTCACAGTCACCTGTAGATTTTTAACCAGTGGTATTCAAAGAGATTAAATGTTTGTGACCATCTTTTTTAACATATGAATTCCTCCTCCTCAGGCCGCTCAAACTTCGGTACAACTTCACAGGTTCTGCCCAGAATCTCTGCCCAGCGTCCGTCCCTGGGCTACCTGTCCAGGGGGACTACCTTATTAAAGTCCTCTTGCGCATAGGTCAATTACAGTTCCCTTTTTTTGGATATTCAAAACGGTGGAATTTATGCCATTTGTGTAACTAGCTTCAGTACTTATCACAGCAGATCCTTCATTACAGGCAAAACTATTAATATCCTGACCATTAACCACATTCTCTGTCAGTCCCACCAGAGGTTTTTTTTTTTTTTTTTTCAAAATTAGGGTTTGACAGATTACAGCTCCTTTACACCAGACCAGTCAGGTTTATGCAGGGGGGGGGGGGGGGCGGGGGTGTCCCCGGGGGTAGGGGGGGGATCGGGACGGCACCCGACCCTACTCGGCTCTACTGAGCGTCTCACCCAACCTCAGGACAACCTCAGGACCACGCATTCGTGCATCAGCTGTGCCCTGGGCCGAGCTTGCCTCTTCACTTGCGTCCCGAGTGCGTCCTGGATCTCGGCTAAGGGTCGAGTTGTGCGGGGCCAGGTCTTCGGCTCCGCGTCTTCAGGATGTCAGCCTCTCACGCTGTCATCCTCCGGTCAGCTGCTGGTGTCTTCGGATCCCCGCCGCTCGCTACCTCGAGCCATGGAGCGCTCCGGCACCTCCCACCCACACACACGTCACGTCCGCATCACGTGCGACTCCACCCCCTGATCATATGGACTTATCACATATTTTTATTTATTTTTTCTTTTTTGGATTTCACAGACTTCACACACCACTTTGTGGTTTATTTTTATTAACAATAGTGTTGTCACATTTTTTTCACATTGACTTGTGGTATTCATCACTGGGCTTGCACAATATTGGCCCAGCAGGGCCAGGTGGCTTTGGGCCCCCTGACTTCATGCGATATATAGAAGTGTTTATATCTTAGAGTGTTAATTTAGAAGTTTTTTAGCACATGCACTTGGGCACATGCCTAATTTGTCTTTTGATATAAGTTCACATTTTGGTTTAGCGCAATTATCCTTCTTTTTCCCATCTTCTTCTCTGTCCGTCGACCTTCTCGTCCACATCTTCTTGATCTTCTGGGTGCTGCGCTTGAAATTGAAGATCCCGCCGTGTTCCCGCTCCTGGGACCCGCCCCCCTCTGACGCCACAGGTTAACTCATCTGAAAGTTGGCGTGTGGCATATGTGCGTCAGAGGGGGGCGGGTCACATGAGTGTGACACGGCGGGAACTTCAATTGGAAGCTGCGGCGGGTTTTTTCTTCTCCGGACGTCGCGCTTCAAATCGAATTCCCCCGCCGTGTGACGCTCTGTGACCCCGCCCCCCTCTGACGCACATGACCTTCTAAGGAGTTTACTTGTGGCGTCAGAGGGGGGCGGGTCCCAGGAGCGGAACACGGCGGCCAATTCAAATTCAAGCGCTGGCGGACCGAGAAGAAGACAGGAGAACACACAAGATGCGGACGAGGAGGCCGACGGAAGGAGAAGAAGATAGGAGAAGACACCGGGCAGACGACAAGGCTGAAGGACGGACGGAGAAGACAGGAGAAGACACCGGGCAGACGAGAAGGCTGAAGGACGGAGAAGACAGGAGAAGACACCGGGCAGACGAGGAGGCTGAAGGACGGACGGAGAAGATAGAAGAACACGTCGGGCAAGATGTGGACGAGAAGACCCCAAGAAAGAAGCAGCGGAAGAAACCCGAATGGAAGAAGAAAAGAAGATTTTATTTAAAGATTTGTCAAAAACCGGCTACTGTCATTTTTAACACTTTGACATTTTTTTGGGGGTGAAATGGTAGAGGTACAATGTACCCCTTTACCATTTCACACTGGGGGGGGGGCAGGATCTGTGGGTCCCCTTTGTTAAAGGGGTCTTCCAGATTCTGATAAGCCCCCCGCCCGCAGACCCCCACAACCACCGGGCAAGGGTTTGTGGGCATGAGCCCTTGTCCCCATCAACATGGGGACATCCTCCCCATGTTGAGGGCATGTGGCCTGGTGCGGTTCAGGAGAGGGGGGGGGGGCCCGCACTCTGTCCCCCCCTCTTTTCTGCGGCCGGCCAGGTCAACGTGCTCGGATAAGGGTCTGGTGTGGATTTTTTGGGGGACTCCACGCCCTTTTTTTTTTAAATTTGGGGTGGAGTTCCCCTTAAAATCCACACCAGACCTGAAGGGCCTGGTATGGATATTTGCCGGGAACCGCACGTCTTTTTTTTTTTTTTTTTTTACGGCGGGGTTCCCCTTAATATCCATATCAGACCTGAAGGGCCTGGTAATTTAATTTGGGGGGAACCCCTACACATTTTTTTGTTGTTTTATGAATTAATCCTGTCAAAATTGTCAGAGCCGACAATTCATTATAGCCGCGTGTGATTTTAAATGGGTTTTTTTTCCTTCTGAATGTCACTTTGTGCAGGGGCAGTTCTAAGTGCGGGAAAAATGCGCTATTTCACATGCTGACATTACACCCCCCCTAGGTACGAAATTTAAAGGAATATTTCACTTTTATTGTTTCACTTTAAGAATTATTAATTTCACTGCTCCCGAAAAAACCGGCCGTTTTAAAAAAAAAAAAAACATTGATACATGTCCCCTGGGGCAGGACTGAGGTCCCCAAACACTTTTTAGGACAAAACTTGCAGATTAGCCTTTAATAATAACACTTTTGAATTCTCCCATAGACTTCTATAGGGAGATCGGCGCGGCTTTACATTATTACTTGCAATGCGCCGGCTGCTACGTTGGTTCATGCGCCTATTAAGGCTTCACCCGGCGCACTAATTAAGGCATGAACCAGCGCAGCGCACAGAGCATAGTAAATCAGGCCCCACTGTGTGTGCATCTTCAAATTTTGGCGTATTGCTGAGTCAAAAATTTAAAATGGTTGTTGGGTTGTTGGGTGTTCAGTCTTTGACACGGCCCATCATGTCAATGATATTTTTATAGTTTTGTTCTATAACCAGCATTCTTTGCCGCATATTGTCCAGCTCTGTGCAGCACTCCACAATGACATTTTTCACATTCTGTTCCATGAGAACCATCCATTGCCGCATATTGTCCATTTTAGTGCTGCACTCCATAACTTGCTGGATAATAATTCCAGCACTTGCGCGCTAAAAATGCGGAACAGCATCTTCATCCCCTACAAAATGAATAAAAAACAAAAACAAATCAATTTTACCGGCCTATCTACATCTAGGGTTGCCACCTCATCCCTTTAAACCAGAACACATATTAATTACACAGGTTCTGTGGCTGATTAAAAGGTGGTAATTAAACTCACCTGGTGCCATATCTGAATTACATTAGCCACAGAACATGTGTAATCCATATGTGTTCGGGATTAAAGGGATGAGGTGGCAACCCTATCTACATCTGTTTTGTCCTATAAAGCTGGGGTGACACTGACCTGATGGTGTGCGAATTTCCTCCTCCACCACTTCTCCATCTTCAATAACTCCTCCTTCTTGAACCACTTCCCCCTCATCCTCCACGACTCCTCCTTCTTGAACCACTTCCCCCTCATCTTCCAGCACTCCTCCTTCTTCTTCTTCTTCCATCAATCCACCATCTTCAAATTCGCAAAAATCATCTTCTTCAAATTCCTCTCATCTCCACAACTACTAAGTTCAAAATGACTCCTTCCTCCTCTCTTCCTTCCTCTCTTCCTTCCTCCTCTCTTCCTTCCTCCTCCTCCTCCACATCCTCCTCTCTTCCTTCCTCCTCCTCCTCCACATCCTCCTCTCTTCCTTCCTCCTCTCCTTCCACATCCTCCTCCTCCTCCACACCCACATGGCCAGATGGTAGATTCCGGGCGTGTCTGGCCCTCTCTGTCTCCTCAAAATGCTGGCGTCTTCTTTCCCCTAAATAACACAAAAAAAAAAGGTATACTCATCAGCACACAGATATTGTAGAGCAGAAATCGCACACATTGCTTAGAAGGAAGAGGCTTTAATTTATTATTTTTTTGGTCTTATCCCCCCAAACCTACATTTTTGGATGACTTCTAGGCCAAGCTCTGATTCTGTCCCTTTTTAGCGAAGTGACACACATGGATGTCCCCCCTTAAATTTTTTTTCTCTGAGACCATACAAATTTTAGTGTAATATTTTGGGGGAGACACAGGGTGCCTCTGGATTACAGATATGAAAACACCTGCTTAGTAGCACTGTTTGCATTTCCCATTCTAGGATTCAAATTTTCCATAAATATATTTGTACACAATGTTTACAAACAATGTTTTTGGCCAGAGAGGCATGTCCAGGTGTGTTGTTCCTGGGCCAACATCGTATTGGGAGAAACAATCTGATGTGAACGATGTTTCCTATTAACACTCGTTGCCCAAGCAAATTTTTTTGCCAAAAAAACCTTCTATTTCAACATGTGTTCAGAAATACAACCAGGCCAAGGAGACAGATGTAGAAATGTACCTGACCAAACATTAACTAATAAAATTGTCCCCCCCCCCCCAAAAAAATAAATAACTTACTTTTCTTGATTATTTTTTTAATCTTCTTGAACTGATGTGGCTCCCGCAGTTTCAAGTCGGACCACTCCGCATCCGTAGCGGCTCTTTGGACCTGGTGACACGAACATCCTCTTCATTCTCCTTGCCACCTTGTCCATAATTTTCCCCTTTCTGCGGTTTGGGGTCTTGTATGGGCCATATTGCCCATCATAGTCCTTCCTCCGCATTATTTCTACCAGCTTCACCATTTCGACAAAAGCCATATTAGTGGCCTTATACCGTTTTGGCCTGGATCGGGACGTTCCTGCCTCTGTCACTTCACTTGCGGCCTGAGAGCTTCGTGCACGCTCGTGTGACATCGCCATCTTTCCTTCCCACAGAGATAGGGGCGTGGAAAAGAGGAAAAGTCCCATCATGGGCGGGGACGAGGCAGCGTTTCATGCAGTACGCGAGAGTGTAGAGAATGAATAAGACGTGATTACGTAGGTTACGCGGAGATTAATCGCTCGTTTTACAGAAGTTACATAGTTAACGCCATATTTTTGGAATTAACATTGATTAGGGGGCATGGCAAAGGTGACGGAGGCGGCGTGTCCACGCACACGTGGAGTGTATTAAAGGGAACCATCGTTGATTACGTAGGTTACGCAGAGATTATTACAGCGTGCTTAACGAGGAGCTAGAGAGACTAATAAGGTAAGAAATTACAACAAGGGGTCAACAGAGGCCTATAAACTTGAGAGACATGGGATTGGGGTTTTGTCTCTTTGTTTGCAACCCTTTTAACGCTACTTATGTTTCTTGGTGTACCAAAATGGTATTTTGTCATCCCAATGCTTTGACACATCACTAAATCCAGATGTTAGGAATGCTCTACCTATTTTTACTTTTTTGCCAGGTGTATTGTGATCATGCAAGTATTGTTATGTGTTGGTTGGACAGAGGTAATTAGGAAGTGTATTTATATGTCAGGAATGCTAAGGGGCATGCTATGTACACATGAAATAGTGCCTTGATGAATGGTCAAATTATTAATAATTGGGGATGGTTAGAGATCCCACGTATTTTGAGAAATGTAATCATAAAGGGTCTGCATGTGAACTCATTTTTTGGAACAACAATGGGGCAGAGCTGGCCAGCATTTTAGCTGCAGGAGACACTGTGTTTGCATAGTAGCTGATAAATCTGGGGCCACAATTCTGACAATGTGAATGCTGAGCCTTTTTTAACGCTTTTTTCTTTTGGTTTTAACAGTGTTAAGTTTGAAAGATTTACAAAGCCTGAACTCAAAAAGATGGACCATATTGTAGGCAAGGAGAACATTAGCAGACTGATCGAAAAATTCCGGGAAATGCCCATACTATGGGATTCTAAACACCCCCACTATTATAAACGGAACCGACGAACGGCAGCACTTGCCCAGATTGCTACATATATGCAGACATGGGTTCCCGGTTGCACAGGCGAGATAGTCAAGGACAAAATGAACAACCTGAGGGCCGCATACCGTAAAAAAAAAAGAGAACTACACGACCAAAGATCAGGAGCAGCAGCAAGCGAGTCCACGGAGCCCAGTCTGTGGTACTACAAAGAGCTGGAGTTTTTGGGTGATCAAATAGAGGGCCGGCGATCAATGTCAAGCCTTCCTTCCAGCCGGCATCGCAGCAGACCTTCCAGGGATCCCCACAGCCATGATGAGTACAGTGAGGGGCTGGCTGACATGCAGCCAAATCTGCGACTCTCCACTTCTGATGAGGTAGATTATTTTTCAACATATTTTGGGGCTGCTAATTCTTGTTTGTTTATTGAGTTGATATTGTAATCCCAAAAAAAAAGATGTGAAAGAAAAGTCGTGGGCATAAAAATAGGGGTCAGGGATGCCAAGTGCAGGGATCAGAAGGAGAGTCTATTCAAGTTTAAAGTAAGAAAAAACAAACCAGTCTAGAGCAGGAAAATGTGTGTGATTTGCTTGTGCTAAATTTAACAACATGTCCCTTTTTTTGAAACAGGAAGAAGAGAGCAGCCAGGAGTTGTCAGCTCCTGATACTGAGCTCCATGTCAGCCAGGAGGAAGGGGTCAGTGGCAGCCAGGAGGAGGAGGCCGGGCCCAGCACCAGTCAGCAGGGCCCCAGGCCCAGGGTCAGCACCACCAGGCAAGCCCCTCCCCCAGGTCAGGCAAACAGGCCTAATGAGGCTCAGGAGGGAAGTTGAGGATGCTAGCCTCGAGATGATCCGGGAGGCTAGCGCCTTAATGAGGGCCCCCCTCAACCCCACTGAGGCATACAGCGCCTACGTGGCGCACGAAATTTCCCAAGCGGCGGAGGCCGATCAGAGGCTTGCCAAGGACCTGTTCAACCAGGTGCTTTTATGGATGCACCAGGGCTGGCTGACCAATCAGACTGAGCTGAGTGACCCATCCTGCCCAACACCTGCAACCTCCTCCTGCTGCCACATCATCCCCCCTGCAAGGGGCCGTGGACGGGTCCATGGAAGATCTGCTGCAATGCAGGCTGCAAGGAAGGTTACTACAAGGAAGAGGACAAAATGATTCCCGGCCTTCCATTTGATCACCCAAAAACTGGGTTTTTTTTGGACTACCACAGCTTGGGCTCCATTGGCTCACTTGCTGCTGCTCCTGGTTTTTGTTTTTGTAGTTGTTCTTTTTAGTTCTCGGTATGTGCTCCTCAAGGTTTGCCATTTTCTCCTTGACTATGTTGCCTGTGCAGTCTGGAACACAAGTCTGCATGTATGTTGCTATCTGAGCAAGTGCTGCCAGGTTCTAGGTCATTTATTTTGTTTATGGCCAAAATAAATGTTTTTTGGATTTACTGAAAAACCTTGTCTATTGTGTTTTAATACTGTGGTGATTAGGCATGAAACATTTTTAAAAATAATATGTGTCATTTACAAAGGACACCAACTCCTTGGGGGGGGGGGGGTGGTACATTTGGTGTACCAACTTGGCAAAACAAAAAAGGAAAAACACACGCAAAAATAAAATGGTGACATAACTTGCCAAAAAAACAACCCATAAACAAAAAATATGGCATCAAAAAACAATGGTGACATAACTTGCCAAAAAAAAAAAAATATGGCATCAAAAAACAATGGTGACATAACTTGCCAAAAAAAAATGGCATCAAAAAACAATGGTGACATAACT
>NC_053494.1:74623477-74688751 GCF_905171775.1 Rana temporaria | reverse complement strand
TAACCGTTAGCCATAACGGTTTTTTAACTAATTGTTTTTGGTTTTATTTATATATTTTTTATTTATTTTTTTAAACCAATTATATTTTTTTGGATACACATGAATATTATGGACCTGGTTTGATCTTTCTAGAATAAAATTGATCACCAAGTACCGACAGCACTACCCTATGTGGATTTTCTCTGTCTTTTTTATACATTCCTCATTCATTGAGACGAGGCACGGAACACAGGAAAGACACCCTCCTACACCAGATCGATTGACCTAGGAGAGGCAGCCACCCGACATCAGGTAGCCAACGTAACCTCACTCTGATAAGCCCTACACCCCCTCGAGGGGACATCTATCCGGTGAGTGGGGACCCAATAGGGGGGATCGTGAAGCACGCCAGAGTGGGGAATCGACAGAGTTGTCTACAGGGGATTAAGAAACGATTGCTGTTTTTTTCCTTGCAGTGGACTTTAATTTATGTTCTATATTGAGGACTAAATTGTGTTACAAGCACTGATTACTACAGACTCCGTTGCCACCCTGAAGGGAAATTGGAGGCTTTTCTTTGTGCTGTGTTGTTATATTTTTTTTAATTTATTCGTGTTCTTCTGTATTGCTAGTCAGAGCAATTAATTGCTGCAAACACCCAGATTAGAAGTAACATCCACGGGTTCACCAATCAAGTGAACAAGTGATGAAATGTCTATTGTCTTAATTGCAAGTAACTCATACCCATACATTCCATAATAGGGGATTTATGGACTAGCTTTTTTCACCAATTAATTAATCATTAACACGGATCTATATTAGTGTAAGCTAATTGTTGAAATCACAGGAGGCTTTAAGCACAGAACTAAGTTCACCTCACAGTGTACCAATCTCACGTTCAACATTTAACATACAAAATAGAACAAATTCACGGACAAGTGCCCTAACTAAGGGAATCACGTATATGTTATTCACTCAATAAATATATGTATACAGATACATATATATATATACATTTTTTATATACATTTTTCATTTATATATATATTTTTATTTTATATATTCTTCATTTCCTATTGCACATTTCTTTTTTCACTGGAAACAGGATTTAATTAAGTCCACACAAACTACAGCTTTGAACTACTACTTAGATACATTTTTTGTTACATATGTAAAGTTGACACAAACTTGCAAAATCAGTTCTTCTCTTTTCTTTCGTTATAAATCCTCTTTGAGCACAAGACTGACACCTAGAGGCTCAATTGAATGTGACACGTTCAATAATATTACCACACATAGGAATGATAGGAGCCAAATTTTGAACACCTCTACATACTTTTTTTAGCACACCTTTTTTCTTATAGAGTCTCTTTTGGAAAATACACGGAGTGAATACACAGGATAACGCGGTTACACACTGCACATTATTAAAAAGGGAACCCCACAACCGATCGGTGACTCTTCATACATGAGCCAACCGTAGGAGGGAACCCAACACTATTTATTGAATTATTCACCTGTCTACAACACATTGTGCCATAGTTTAATACCAGGACAGCAGCGCCAATTCCCTTAACACCAATACTTTTTCACATTGTCCCGAGGGACAATGTGAAAAAGTATTGGTGTTAAGGGAATTGGCGCTGCTGTCCTGGTATTAAACTATGGCACAATGTGTTGTAGACAGGTGAATAATTCAATAAATAGTGTTGGGTTCCCTCCTACGGTTGGCTCATGTATGAAGAGTCACCGATCGGTTGTGGGGTTCCCTTTTTAATAATGTGCAGTGTGTAACCGCGTTATCCTGTGTATAGAGGGCACTCACAGGGAGGCAGCAGCAATCCTTAGTCCTAGCGCGGATATACCACCTCATTGCTTTCATTCCCTATAACCACTACACTATCTTTAGGACACACAGCTCCTTTCTCTATCTGCAAAGTAGAGAGTATCCTGACTTCCTGGTCACCCCTCCCCCCTCAAGAGGTTCAGTGAGGAGGAATATTGCACTGAGGTAAGGAAAGCTATTTCTGGAAAGAAATAGCATTACAAACGCTTTTAATTCACAGACCAAATACATGAATTAAGCCTTCAAACAAACCTTAATAAATCCACAACCGTACATGCGATCGATACAGCGACTTCACCGTTTGAAACACAAGGCTTTTGTGAACGAATCGGTATAAAATTTATGTTGATAAACTTAAAAATGTGGCCATGTCAGCGATTTAAAAAAGAGTGTCTTTGTGTGTTTTGCAGAAACATTTTTTACACTTTTTAACATTAGTCAATGAGAGAAATTTTGGCGCTCTTGTCCTTTAGAAGCTCCACGAACTAAAAATAAAATGCGTATCACAAAACTGATCACATTGCCTGAAACCAGACAAAAATACCTACGTTTTGATATATAAATTGTTTATGACAAGTAGATCTTGTGGGCGTGAGAGCAATTTGTTTCCCCTTTTTTTAAAGATAATTTTTTTTTTCAATGATCTCCACTGTAATGGTCACATGACACACTCTAAAAGCTGCTCCATAGGAATACATTATAACCGATTACATTTTCTGAAAAAAACACTTAAACGTAAATTGCTTTTTCACAAAAACTATAAAAGATATCAATCTGAAAAGTCATAGCCGGATAGCTGAATATTTTGTGACCGCTTTAAAGTTTGTTTGGTGTCTGTAAGTGAAAGTATGAAGGAGCTGAAACTTTTGGCAGCGCGTGTGATTTGAAGCGGTAAAAAGGATGTTCTCATTGACTTCAATGTTAAAAAAAGTGTCTAAAAGCTCAAAAAAACTTGAAGAAGTCCCATCGTTGCTGAATGAGATGAACATTTTAATAGTTGAATGGTCTCAATAGCTGAAAGTATGCAGAAGTTACGCAGAGCCAAAAAACGTACGGAATAATAATAATAAAGGATAAAAATAAAAAACTAATATCAATACTGGGAAAACTTATTAAAGCATTCCCACTAAATACTGGGAATGCTTATTAAAGCATTCCCACTAATAACTAGAAAATGCATTTCCTGAGGAAAATGCGTGTGGGAATGCTGAATTGCTGAGCCCGCACCAAAGCCATTCACCATAACCACTACACTATCTTTAGGACACACAGCTCCTTTCTCTATCTGCAAAGTAGAGAGTATCCTGACTTCCTGGTCGCCCCTCCACCCTCAAGAGGTTTTCTCCCCCCCCCCCAGGTCAGTGAGGAGGAATATTGCACTGAGGTACAGAAAGCTATTTATGGAAAGAAATACCATTACAAAAGCTTTTAATCCACACACCAAATAAGTGAAATAAGTCTTCAAACAAACCTTAATAAATCCACAACTGTACATGTGATCGATACAGCGACTTCACCGTTTGAAACACAAGGCTTTTGTGAAGGAATCGGTATAAAATTTATGTTGATAAACTTAAAAATGTGAGCATGTCAGCGATTTAAAAAAGAGTGTCTTTGTGCGTTTTGCTGGGAAATTTTTTAGACTTTTTAACATTAGTCAATGAGAGAAATTTTGGGACTCTTGTCCTTTTAGAAGCTATACGAACTAAAAGTAAAATGCGTATCACAAAACTCACATTGCCTGAAACCAGACAAAAATACCTACGTTTTGATATATAAATTGTGTATGACAAGTAGATCTTGTGGGCGTGAGAGCAATTTGTTCCCCCTTTTTTTTAAAGATAATTTTTTTTTCAATGATCTGCACTGTAATGGTCACATGACACCCTCTAAAAGAGCTCCATAGGAATACATTATAACCGATGAAATTTTCTGAATAAAACACTAAACGTAAATTGCTTTTTCACAAAAACTATAAAAGATATCAATCTGAAAAGTCATAGCCGGATAGCTGAATATTTTGTGACCGTTTTAAAGTTTGTTTGGTGTCTGTAAGTGAAAGTATGAAGGAGCTGAAACTTTTGGCAGTACGTGAGATTTGAAGCGGTAAAAAGCATGTTCTCATTGACTTCAATGTTAAAAAAAGTGTCTAAAAGCTTAATATTTTAAAAAGTATAAATAGTACAAAAAAACTTGAAGAAGTCCCATCGTTAGCTGAACGAGACGAACATTTTAATAGTTGAATGGTCTCAATAGCTGAAAGTATGCAGAAGTTACGCAGAGCCAAAAAAACGTACGGAATAATAAAATTAAAACTAGACAATTCATTTCCTGGGGAAAATGCGAGTGGGAATGCTGAATAGCTGAATTGCTGAGCCCGCAAAAAAGCCATTCACCATAACCACTACAGTATCTTTAGGACATAAGAGCAGTGTTCCTTCAGTACTTATAAAGCCTAATATCACACAGCTCCTTTCTCTATCTGCAATATAGAGAGTGTCCTGACTTGCCTGGTCGCCCCTCCCCCCTCAAGAGGCTTTCTCCACATGAGGTGGGGGAGGAGGACTGCACTGAGGTAAGGAAAGCTATTTAGGGAATCAAAATACCATTAGAAACGCTTTCATCCACACACAAAATCAGTTATTGAAGCCTTCAAACAAAACGTAATAAATCCACAACCGTACATGCGATCGATACAGCGACTACACCGTGTGAAAGACACGGCCCTTGTGAACGCAGCGATATGAAATTTATGTTGATAAACTTAAAAATGTGGCCATGTCAGTGATTTAGAAAAGAGCGTGTTTGTGTGTTTTGCAGAAACATTTTTTAGAAAATTTAACAGAGTCTATGAGAGAAGATTTCAGGCACTTGTCCTTTAGAAGCTCCAGGAACTAAAACTAAAATACATATCACAAAACTGATCACATTGCCTGAAACCAGACAACCATACCTACGTTTTGATATATAAATTGTGTATGACAAGTAGATCTTGTGGGCGTGAGAGCAATTTGTTCCCCCTTTTTTTAAAGATATTTTTTGTGGATGATCTCCACTCTAAAGGTCACATGACACACTTTAAACCTGCTCCATAGGATTACATTATAACCGATAAAAAAATCACTAAACGTAAATTGCGTTTTCACAAAAACCGTAAAAGATATCAATCTAAAAAGTCATGTTTGGATAGCTGAATATTTTGTGACCGCTTTAAAGTTTGTTTGGTGTCTGTAAGTGAAAGTATGAAGGAGCTGAAACTTTTGGCAAAACGTGTGTTTTGAAGCGGTAAAAAGCATGTTCTCATTGACTTCAATGTTAAAAAAAAGTGTCTAAAAGCTTAATATTTTAAAAAGTATAAATAGTACAAAAAAACTTGAAGAAGTCCCATCGTTAGCTGAACGAGACGAACATTTTAATAGTTGAATGGTCTCAATAGCTCAAAGTATGCAGAAGTTACGCAGAGCCAAAAAACGTACGGAATAAAGGATAAGAATAAAAAGAACTAGAAAATGCATTTCCTGAGGAAAATGCGAGTGGGAATGCTGAATAGCTGAGCCCGCACCAAAGCCATTCACCATAACCACTACACTATCTTTAGGACACACAGCTCCTTTCTCTATCTGCAAAGTAGAGAGTATGCTGACTTCCTGGTCGCCCCTCCCCCCTCAAGAGGTTTCCCCTCCCCCCAGGTCAGTGAGGAGGAATATTGCACTGAGGTAGAAAGCTATTTATGGAAAGAAATTCCATTACAAACGCCTTTTAATTCACAGACCAATACATGAATTACGCCTTCAAACAAAACGTAATAAATCCACAACCGTACATGCGATCGATACAGCGACTTCACCGTTTGAAAGACACGGCCCTTGTGAACGCATCGATATGAAATTTATGTTGATAAACTTAAAATTGTGGCCATGCCAGCGATTTAGAAAAGAGCGTCTTTGTGTGTTTTGCAGGAACATTTTTAAAATTTTTAACAAGACGGTCAATGAGAGTGGTTTTGTCGCTCTTGTCCTTTAGAAGCTCCTGGAACTAAAACTAAAATACGTATCACAAAACTGATCACATTGCCTGAAACCAGACAAGCATACCTACGTTTTGATATATAAATTGTGTATGACAAGTAGATCTTGTGGGCGTGAGAGCAATTTGTTCGCCCTTTTTTTAAAGATATTTTTTGTTTTCAAAGATCTCCACTGTAAAGGTCACATGACACACTCTAAATCCCTTCCATAGGGTTACATTATAACCGATTCCATTTTTTGAAAAAATCGCTAAACGTAAATTGCGTTTTCACAAAAACCGTAAAAGATATCAATCTGAAAAGTCATGTTTGGATAGCTGAATATTTTGTGACCGCTTTAAAGTTTGTTTGGTGTCTGTAAGTGAAAGTATGAAGGAGCTGAAACTTTTGGCAGAACGTGTGTTTTGAAGCAGGAAAAAGGATGTTCTCATTGACTTCAATGTTAAAAAAAGTGTCTAAAAGCTTAATATTTTAAAAAGTATAAATAGTACAAAAAAACTTGAAGAAGTCCCATCGTTAGCTGAATGAGACGAACATTTTAAAAGTTAAATGGTCTCAATAGCTGAAAGTATGCAGAAGTTACGCAGAGCCAAAAAACGTACGGAATAAAATTAAAATTAAAATTAAGAATAATAAAAAACGAATATCAATACTGGGAATGCTTATTAAAGCATTCCCACTAATAACTAGACAATGCATTTCCTGAGGAAAATGCGAGTGGGAATGCTGAATTGCTGAGCCCGCACCAAAGCCATTCACCATAACCACTACACTATCTTTAGGACACACAGCTCCTTTCTCTATCTGCAAAGTAGAGAGTATCCTGACTTCCTGGTCGCCCCTCCCCCCTCAGGAGATTTCCCCTCCCCCTCAGGAGGTTTTCCCCCCCCCCCCAGGTCAGTGAGGGGGACTTCGCTGAGGTAAAGAAAGTCATTTAGGGAAAGAATTACCATTACAAACGCTTTTAATCCACATACCAAATACGTGAAATACGCCTTCAAACAAACCTTAATAAATCCACAACCGTACATGCGATCGATACAGCGACTACACTGTTTTAAAGACACGGCCCTTGTGAACGCAGCGATATGAAATTTATGTTGATAAACTTAAAAATGTGGCCATGTCAGCGATTTAGAAAAGAGCGTGTTTGTGTGTTTTGCAGAAACATTTTTTAGATAATTTAACATGAGAGTCTATGAGAGAAGATTTCAGGCACTTGTCCTTTAGAAGCTCCAGGAACTAAAACTAAAATACGTATCACAAAACTGATCACATTGCCTGAAACCAGACAAGCATACCTACGTTTTGATATATAAATTGTGTATGACAAGTAGATCTTGTGGGCGTGAGAGCAATTTGTTCCCCCTTTTTTTAAAGATCATTTTCTTTTTCAAAGATCTCCACTGTAAAGGTCACATGACACACTCTAAAGCTGCTCCATAGGGTTACATTATAACCGATTGCATTTTCTGAAAAAATCGCTAAACGTAAATTGCGTTTTCACAAAAACCGTAAAAGATATCAATCTGAAAAGTCATAGCCGGATACCTGAATATTTTGTGACCGCTTTAAAGTTTGTTTGGTGTCTGTAAGTGAAAGTATGAAGGAGCTGAAACTTTTGGCAGAACGTGTGTTTTGAAGCAGGAAAAAGGATGTTCTCATTGACTTCAATGTTAAAAAAAAGTGTCTAAAAGCTTAATATTTTAAAAAGTATAAATAGTACAAAAAAACTTGAAGAAGTCCCATCGTTGGCTAAACGAGATGAACATTTTAAAAGTTGAATGGTCTCAATAGCTGAAAGTATGCAGAAGTTACGCAGAGCCAAAAAACGTACGGAATAAAATTAAAATTAAGAAGAAGAACTAGACAATGCATTTCCTGAGGAAAATGCGAGTGGGAATGCTGAATTGCTGAGCCCGCACCAAAGCCATTCACCATAACCACTACAGTATCTTTAGGACATACAAGCAGTGTTCCTTCAGTACTTATAAAGCCTAATATCACACAGCTCCTTTCTCTATCTGCAATATAGAGAGTGTCCTGACTTGCCTGGTCGCCCCTCCCCCCTCAAGAGGCTTTCTCCACATGAGGTGGGGGAGGAGGACTGCACTGAGGTAAGGAAAGCTATTTAGGGAATCAAAATACCATTAGAAACGCTTTCATCCACACACAAAATCAGTTATCGAAGCCTTCAAACAAAACTTAATAAATCCACAACCGTACATGCGATCGATACAGCGACTTCACCGCTTGAAAGACACGGCCCTTGTGAACGCATCGATATGAAATTTATGTTGATAAACTTAAAATTGTGGCCATGCCAGCGATTTAGAAAAGAGCGTCTTTGTGTGTTTTGCAGGAACATTTTTAAAATTTTTAACATGACGGTCAATGAGAGTTATTTTGGCGCACTTGTTCTTTAGAAGCTCCTGGAACTAAAAGTCAAATGCCTATCACAAAACTGATCACATTGCCTGAAACCAGACAAGCATAGCTACGTTTTGATATATAAATTGTGTATGACAAGTAGATCTTGTGGGCGTGAGAGCAATTTGTTCCCCCTTTTTTTAAAGATAATTTTTTTGTGGATGATCTGCACTCTAAAGGTCACATGACACACTCTAAACCTGCTCCATAGGATTACATTATAACCGATTCCATTTTCTGAAAAGATCACTAAACGTAAATTGCGTTTTCACAAAAACCGTGAAAGATATCAATCTGAAAAGTCATAGCCGGATAGCTGAATATTTTGTGACCGCTTTAAAGTTTGTTTGGTGTCTGTAAGTGAAAGTATGAAGGAGCTGAAACTTTTGGCAGAACGTGTGTTTTGAAGCGGTAAAAAGCATGTTCTCATTGACTTCAATGTTAAAAAAAAGTGTCTAAAAGCTTAATATTTTAAAAAGTATAAATAGTACAAAAAAACTTGAAGTCCCATCGTTGGCTGAACGAGACGAACATTTTAATAGTTGAATGGTCTCAATAGCTGAAAGTATGCAGAAGTTACGCAGAGCCAAAAAACGTACGGAATAAAGGATAAAATTAAAATTAAGAATAATAAAAAACGAATATCAATACTGGGAATGCTTATTAAAGCATTCCCACTAATAATAAAAAAACAATATCAATACTGGGAATGCTTATTGAGCATTCCCACTAATAATAAAAAACGAATATCAATACTGGGAATGCTTATTAAAGCATTCCCACTAACTAGACAATGCATTTCCTGAGGAAAATGCGATTGGGAATGCTGAATAGCTGAATTGCTGAGCCCGCACAAAAGCCATTCACCATAACCACTACAGTATCTTTAGGACATACAAGCAGTGTTCCTTCAGTACTTATAAAGCCTAATATCACACAGCTCCTTTCTCTATCTGCAATATAGAGAGTGTCCTGACTTGCATGGTCGCCCCTCCCCCCTCAAGAGGCTTTCTCCACATGAGGTGGGGGAGGAGGACTGCACTGAGGTAAGGAAAGCTATTTAGGGAATCAAAATACCATTAGAAACGCTTTCATCCACACACAAAATCAGTTATCGAAGCCTTCAAACAAAACTTAATAAATCCACAACCGTACATGCGATCGATACAGCGACTTCACCGTTTGAAAGACACGGCCCTTGTGAACGCATCGATATGAAATTTATGTTGATAAACTTAAAAATGTGGGCATGTCAGCGATTTAGAAAAGAGCGTCTTTGTGTGTTTTGCAGAAACATTTTAAAGTCTTTTTAACATGAGTGTCAATGAGAGTTTATTTGTCCCTCTTGTCCTTTAGAAGCTCCTGGAACTAAAAATAAAATATGTATCACAAAATTGATAACATTGCCTGAAACCAGACAACCATACCTACGTTTTGATATATAAATTGTGTATGACAAGTAGATCTTGTGGGCGTGAGAGCAATTTGTTCCCCCTTTTTTTAAAGATAACTTTTGTTTCAATCATCTCCACTCTAAAGGTCACATGACACACTCTAAATCCCTTCCATAGGGTTACATTATAACCGATTCCATTTTCTGAAAAAATCGCTAAACGTAAATTGCGTTTTCACAAAAACCGTAAAAGATATCAATCTGAAAAGTCATAGCCGGATACCTGAATATTTTGTGACCGCTTTAAAGTTTGTTTGGTGTCTGTAAGTGAAAGTATGAAGGAGCTGAAACTTTTGGCAGGGCATGTGATTTCAGAGGGAAAAAGGATGTTCTCATTGACTTCAATGTTAAAAAAAAGTGTCTAAAAGCTTAATATTTTAAAAAGTATAAATAGTACAAAAAAACTTGAAGAAGTCTCATCGTTAGCTGAACGAGACGATCATTTTAATAGTTGAATGGTCTCAATAGCTGAAAGTATGCCGAAGTTACGCAGAGCCAAAAAACGTACGGAATAATAATAATAAAAAACGAATATCAATACTGGGAATGCTTATTAAGCATTCCCACTAATTAAGAATAATAAAAAACGAATATCAATACTGGGAATGCTTATTAAAGCATTCCCACTAATAATAAAAAACGAATATCAATACTGGGAATGCTTATTAAAGCATTCCCACTAATAAAGGATAAAAATAAAAAACGAATATCAATACTGGGAATGCTTATTAAAGCATTCCCACTAATTAAGAAGAAGAATAATAAAAAATTAATATCAATACTGGGAATGCTTATTAAAGCATTCCCACTAATAATAAAAAACGAATATCAATACTGGCAATGCTTATTAACCACTTCCATACTGGGCACTTAAACACCCTCCTGACCAAACCAATTTTCAGCTTTCAGCGCTCTCACACTTTGAATGACAATTACTCAGTCATGCAACACTGTACCCAAATGATTTTTTTGTCCTTTTTCCCACACAAATAGAGCTTTATTTTGGTGGTATTTGATCACCTCTGCGGTTTTTATTTTTTGCGCTATTAATGAAAAAAGACCGAAAATTTGGGGAAAAAAATATTTTTTCTTAGTTTCTGTGATAAAATTTAGCAAATTATTAATTTTTCTTCATAAATTTTGGCCCCAATTTATACTGCTACATGTCTTTGATAAAAATAACCCAAAGTTTTTGGAAATTATTTGGTCTGTGTGAAAGTTTTAGAGTGTACAAGCTATAGTGCAAATCATAAAAAATTATCACATCTGATCACACCTGATGTACTGAAGGACTATCTAATTTCTTGAGACCCTAACAAGCCAGGAAAGTACAAATGCCCACCGATGGCACTGATGAGATGGCACTGAGGCGGCACAGATGAGATGGGTACTGATATGCACCGATGAGGCCTGTGTACTGGTGGGCACTGATGCGGCGGCACAGGTGGGCACTAATAAAGGGGGACAGATGGCACTAATGAGGCGACACAGATGGCACTGAGATGGGTACTGATGTGCACTGATTGACTGCGGCACAGGTGGGCACTGATGAGGTGGCAAAGGTGGGCACTGATTGCAGATGTGCACTGAGGTGGCTGGTGGGCACACGGTGGTACTGGTGGGCACTGTGGTACTGGTGGGCACTTTGGTACTGGTGGGCACTGTGGTACTGGTGGGCACTTTGGTACTGGGGGGCACAGGTGGTCCTGGGGGACACTGGTACTGGGGCACTGATTTGTCACTTTTTTTTTATCAAATCGCTTGTTCTCCGTTTGCTCTCCCCTCCTCACACGCGGTGTCTGTGTGAGGAGGGGAGAGTCGGCAATGAGAGATGATCTCATATGTTTACATATGAGATCATCAATCATTGGCCGCACAGATCGCGCTGTAAATAGCCGCTGTGATTGGCTATTTACCGAGATCTGTGTTTGGCTGTGTCCAAGGGACACGGCCAGCACAGCAGTTCCCCGCCGCGCGCTCAGGAGCGAGCAAAGGGGCGGCCGTAAAAAAACGGCCTGTTAGAGATTCAGAGCCGCGCTGCGGCCGTACAAATTCGTACGCCCGTCAGCTAGTGGTTAAGCATTCCCACTAATAATAAAAAACGAATATCAATACTGGGAATGCTTATTAAAGCATTCCCACTAATAATAAATGTACGGATATCAATACTGGGAATGCTTATTAAAGCATTCCCACTAATACATTTACGGATATCAATACTGGGAATGCTTATTAAAGCATTCCCACTAATTAGTGGGAATGCTTTAATAAGCATTCCCAGTATTGATATTCGTTTTTTATTATTAGTGGGAATGCTTTAATAAGCATTCCCAGTATTGATATTTAGTGGGAATGCTTTAATAAGCATTCCCAGTATTGATATCCGTAAATTTATTAATTTTAATTTTATTCCGTACGTTCTTTGGCTCTGCGTAACTTCTGCATACTTTCAGCTATTGAGACCATTCAACTATTAAAATGTTCATCTCGTTCAGCTAACGATGGGACTTCTTCAAGTTTTTTTGTACTATTTGTACTTTTTAAAACACTTTTTTTTTAACATTGAAGTCAATGAGAACATGCTTTTTACCCCTTAAAATCTCATGTGATGCCAAATGCTTCTTCTCCTTCATACTTTCACTTAGACACCAAACAAACTTTAAAGCGGTCACAAAATATTCAGCTATCCGAAAATGACTTTTTCGATTGATATCTTTTACGTTTTTTGTGAAAACGCAATTTACGTTTAGTGATTTTTTCAGAAAATGTTATTGGTTATAATGTATTCCTATGGAAGTGATTTACAGTGTGTCATGTGACCTTTACAGTGGAGATCATTGAAAAAAAATTATACTCTCTACTTTGCAGATAGAGAAAGGAGCTGTGTGTCCTAAAGATAGTGTAGTGGTTATGGTGAATGGCTTTGGCGCGGACTCCGCAGTTCAGCATTCCCACGCACATTTTCCTCAGGAAATGCATTTTTAGTGGGAATGCTTAATAAGCATTCCCAGTATTGATATTTAGTGGGAATGCTTTAATAAGCATTCCCAGTATTGATATCCGTAAATTTATTAGTGGGAATGCTTTAACCACTTAAGCCCCGGACCTTTAGGCAGCTTAATGCCCAGAGGTGTTTTTACAATTTGGCACTGCGCTGCTTTTTTTTTTTTTATTATCAAAATTTTTATTAATTTTTCAACATTTCCATTTAACAATATGTTACATTATATCACACCATTGTACAATAAACATCCTTATCTGTATCCCGTACCCCCCCGGGGGAAATTAAGAGAGGAAAAGAAAATAAAAAATGAAATAAATAAAAAAAAAAAGGGGAGAAAAATTATCCCCCCCACCCTCACTTATTCCCAGCGGCTCTCTCCCCCCCTCCAAACACCAAAAAAAAAAAAGAAATTTGTGACTCCTTAGATATGAGGCTTCTAAAAAGCCATTCTATAACTTATCCCCCATTATTCCTTATTATTCCTTGTTAACCCATCCCCTAAAAACACTTTTACCAAGTGTTTAAAATCTGAGGCCGCCAGAAGGCCATAAAACCACTAATGACTTACGCCCCCCCCACACTTTTTATATCCCACCCTTCTTCCCTTCTCTATTCCACACACAAACCCCGGAAGAAAAAAAACAAAACACACACCCACCTTATTATGTAATTATGTAATATATCCCCGTCCCACCCTCAGTGCCGCACAGGAATTCTTATTGAGAGCTCAAAAAAAACAAAAATGAAAAAATGAAGGAAGAAAAAGGACAAACAAGTTAGTCTCCACCCCCCCCCCCCCCCCCCCACTTACATTTTCCTACAGCTCCTTAAATTATTCAATCTCTAACGAGAGTTTTTCCCATTCTGACCATATTTCTCTAAACTTTTCCTTTCTATCTTTAACCCTAGAAATCCATCTTTCTGCCTCCATAATTAAATTCACTTCTCTCTTCCATTCAAGAATAGTTGGCCTTTTATCCTGTTTCCATAATCTAGGTATTAATAATTTTGCCGCATTTAATAAATGAGGCATAATACTCTCCTTATATGATCCCATGGACCTCACTGACCCGTGGAATAGGAAGTTTAAAGGTGTTAGTTCTATTTCCTCGCGAGATAGCCTTCCAACCCAAGGGGCAATCTCTTGCCAAAATCCTCTAATCTTTGGGCATGACCACCACAGGTGGAGTAGGATGCCCTCCTGTCCACATCCCCTCCAACACCTATTGTCCGCAAGCCTATACATCTGTGCCAATCTTACTGGGGTTCTATACCACCTAGATAGAAATTTATAAGACATCTCTTGAATCTGTGAGCTTACAGATGTATGGTGTGCGGAATCAATAAGTTTTTTAATTTGTTGCGTGGTAAACCTGTAATTTAGCTCTCCTTCCCAGTCTCTAATGTAGTATGGTGTTGTTTTTCTCCGTGTCCCTAGGATTAATCTATACATTTGAGACAGTAAGTGTTTGCCCCCCCTAATCTTTACACGTCCGGTTTCAAATATAGTAAGCGAGTTAAGAGGCCTTATCTTGGTTTTCCACTTTTGAAAGAAGCACCCTAATTGGTGATACCTCCACTCCACCATTGGGACTGTTCCCAAGCTCTGTCTCAATTCAGATAAGGAGATCAGGGTTCCGCATGGGGCGAATTTGCCGCATGGGGCGAATTTGCCGCATGTGGTATCCCCGTCTCTCCCCCAGGCCTTCATTGATCCTACTTCCTCACCTGGGGGGAACCACGGGAATCCCTCCAGAGGAGCCAAGGGGGATATCCCAGGGGCATAATCTCCTGATTGATTTATTTTATCCCATATCCTTAGTGTATTATTAGTTAATGGTAACATCCATTTTGAGAGCCCTCTTTCTGTCTTCGGTATCCAAGGAGCTCCTGCTAGGTTCCTTCCTGCCATTGTTTGCTCTAATTTTACCCATATTTTAGTTGAGTGATCGTGATTCCAATTTAGTATACGTACTAGTGCCATTGCCCTGCTATAATATGATGTTACATCTGGCAGCCCCACTCCACCCTTAGACTTTTCTCTACACAAAATTTCATAGGCTAATCTAGGGCGTTTATCATTCCACACAAAGGAAACGAAAGCCTTCCGTATGCCCTTAAAAAAACTCTGTGGGAGGGGAATTGGCACTGTATGTAAGACATAAATTATTTTAGGTAATATGTTCATTTTTATTGCATTCACCCTTCCAAACCAAGTTAAAAACTGCCCCTTCCATTTCTGAAGATCCTCTCTTACCCCTTCCATTAAGGTACCATAATTCAGGTCATATAGAAGTTTAGGGTCAGGCGTTATATGCGTCCCTAAGTAAACTAGTGATTTTTTATTCCATACGAAGCGATATGCTTCTTGTAGAGAGTTCTCCATACTTAAAGGTACATGGCTAGGAAATAATATAGACTTCTCCAAATTAATTTTAAAATTGGATAGGGCCCCAAACCTAGATACTTCTTCCATCAGAGCAGGTACTGAAGTCTGTGGTGTGGATAGATAGAACAACAGGTCATCGGCATATGCCGAGACCTTATGTTCATCCGGCCCAATACACGTTCCCTGTATTCCGTTATTTTTTCTTATTTTGCAGAGAAAGGGTTCCAATATCATTGCAAATAATAAGGGAAACAAGGGACACCCTTGTCTCGTACCATTGTATATTTGAAAATGGTCTGACAAGGTGCCACCTTTACTCTTGCTCTCGGGGACGCGTACAACGCCAGCACCCAACCCATCACACGCTCTCCCACTTTCATCCACCTCAAAACCTCAGTCATAAACATCCAGCTAACCCGGTCGAAAGCTTTTTCGGCATCTATAGATAATAATATTCTGGGGGCTCTGTCCGGACCGTATTGCATCCAATGGAGGACATTTAATGCTCTTATGGTGTTGTCTCTAGCTTCACGGCCCTTCATAAAGCCTGTTTGGTCAGGATGAACTAGCTTCACTAAATGATCTTGTAGTCTAAGTGCCAAGATTTTTGACAATAACTTTGTATCGGAGTTTAACAAAGAGATTGGTCTATAATTGGCACAATGTTGGGGGTCTTTTCCTGGTTTTGGGAGGACTGTAATGTGTGCCAATAGTGCTTCTGGAGGAAGTGGATTCAGAATGTTAATCGAATTGAAGTAATCACATATTGGAGCGCCCATGTTTTCAGAACATTTTTTATAATATAAATTCGTAAAGCCATCTGGCCCTGGGCTTTTTCCCATTGTTAAATTTGCTATTACTCCATTTACTTCTTCCACTGTAATCGGCCTGTTTATCATCTCCATAGCTTCTGATGGCAGTGAAGGTAACTCTGAGTCCGCAATATATTCCCTAATCTCCCCCACTCTGTATTCATTCGTGGTATTTGCTGATTCCTGTTGAATATTATATAAATTCTGATAGAATTTATGGAATTCAGCCGCAATTGCCTGTGTTTCTACTATTTTTTTGTTTTGTATAGTTAAATTATGAACATGTCTGGAATCTTGTTGTTTTTTAAGTTGTCTAGCTAAAAGGCGACCACATTTATTTCCCTGTTCATAGAACCGGTGTGCATAGTATCTATATTTATTTCTGGTTTTCTGGTCTAGACATTGTGTCAGTTTACTTTGCGCATCTTCCAGCCTCTTAGTGTCTGCTGGGTCCATGGAGGATTTATTTTTTATCTCTATCTTATTTATTTCTTCCAGCAGGTCTGTTATTTCTTTTTGTTTTTCTTTTTTTTTTTCCTTGCCCCCCAAGCTATCAATTCCCCCCTGATCACTGACTTATGGGCCTCCCAAATAGCCTGATAAGTTTCCCCAGGCATGTTCCTTTCAAAATATGTTTTGATTTTAATGGTTATATCTTCCACAACGCGGCTGTCATCTAACAGAGTCTCATTTAACCTCCAAACTCGTTCCAAGTGGCCTAATGATACTGGATGTAAGGTCATAATAACAGGTGCATGGTCTGAAATTGTTATTGATTCTATCGTACAAGATCTGATCCTTTCTAGGTAAAACTGGTCCACGAGAAAAAGATCAAGACGGGAGTACATATTGTGTATTTTGGAGTAATAGCTATAGTCTTTTATCCCCTCATGCGTTGCTCGCCATCCATCTACCAAGTGGGCAGTCCGTAAAAGCTGTTTTATGTGTTTTAGAGCCTTGAATGATATGGGTGTTTTACCTGTTGATGTGTCTATACTTGGATGTAATACTAAATGAATATCACCCCCCAAAATCGGAAATCCTTCTCTAAACTTCTCTAGTGGTTTCAAGGTTTATATCAGGAAGTTAGCCGTGCCTGTATTTGGGGCATACACTGAGGCAAATGTATAGCAGTAGCCGTTCAATTTCGCTTTTAAGAAAATGTACCTACCCTCGGGGTCTATTTGTTAAGATGTCACGATAACTGGGCATGTCTTTTTAAATGCTATGGACACTCCCCTTGTCCTTTGGATTGGAGATGGCGCATGGAACCACTGGTTAAATATGTGTAGGGGCATATTTGGTGTGGCCCCTTTCAGGAAATAAGTTTCCTGCAGGAAGGCCACATCTATAGCATAATGACTTAACTCCTGCCACAGACGCCCTCTCTTCTGGGGTGAGTTTAGGCCTCTAACATTATATGTTATTACCTTTAATGGGCCTGCCATCCCTTATTTTCCTGAAAGGAAAAGAAAAAAAAAACGCTTCCGCTTTTTCGCTGCTGTATACCTTTTTTCTGTTTCCCTGCCTTTCCAAAAGAGGGGAGAGGAGGTGGAGAACAAAGAAAAACCACAAAAAAAACAAAACTGAAATTTCCCCAGAAGGAGCAAAACGTAACCTCAACCCCCTCCCTCCCTTCCCTACACCCAATACTCTCCTTTGAGTTATCCCCTAATCAGAAGAGTTGTCCGCAGAGGGGTACACCCCCCCTGCCGACCTCTCCACCTTCCTGCACTCTTGCAGGTTTTACCTTTACCCCCCCATTCCTCCATATCCCTCCCCCGGGCCTTTTCCTTTTATTCCTCCCCTTTTTACCCCATACCCACTTCGTGGTGGGGCCCTTATGTCTTCTTCTCCTTGGTTTACATTCGGTGTGGGTATGGGGTTGGTAATCTCCCCCCCTCAATACTTCGAATGATACCTTTTCCCCCCTCTCCAGTCTTCTATCATTATACCGGCATTTATATAAAATTTTTCCCCGATTAGGGGATCCTGAAGAACATTTCCTTATACCATTCTAGACAATTGTATCGGTACATGAATAATTAATTACAACCTCCAAAAAAAAAAAGAAAAAAAAATTTCTTTCTCTTTCTTTCTTTTTTACCAGTACCTCCAGTGTCCGTGTGTCTTTTTCTTGCGTGCTGTTTCCCTTAAAAAAAAAAAGGAGGAAATCCACTGCATGAGGAGGGAATTTGCAAGGCTTCCTACCTCAAAAAAAAAAGGTGGGTGTCATCGGTGCCTTGAGTGACCATGTGCCCTTTTCTTATATATTCTTTCATTCACTTCTACCAAAAATGTATTATATATACCAAAACAACAACAACACAAAAAAAAAAAGAAATTTAGAAATATCTTCCCTCCTTTTTTCCCCTCTTTACCAAAAAAGGAAAAAAATAAGTTTGAAGAATATCCCCTTTCCCCCTTCCTTTCTCCTTCTAACAAAGCCAAAAAAAAAAGGAGAAAAAGTGGGTGTCATCAGTGCCTTGAGTGACCATGTGCCCTTTTCTTGCATGTTATTCCATTCACTTCTACCAAAAATTTATTATATATACCAAAAAAAGGGGGGTTTAAAACTATCCTCCCTCCCTTCACTTTTTTCTCTTTTTTAAAAAATAAATAAATAGAAAAAAAAAAAAAAAAGGTTTAAAAATATCCCTTTTCCCTTCTCCAACTAGCAAAGCAAAAAGAAAAAAGGGGGGAGTGGGTATCATCAGTGCATTAAGTGATCATGTGCCCTTTTCTTTGCCTGTTAATTCATTCGCTTCTACAAAAAATGTATTATATATAATGCTTTAACTGGTAATTGCGCGGTCATGCAATGTTGTACCGAAACGAAACTTGCGTCCTTTTCTTCCCACAAATAGAGCTTTCTTTTGATGGTATTTGATTGCCTCTGCGATTTTTATTTTTTGCGATATAAACGCAAAAAGACCATAAATTTTGAAAAAAATAGATTTTTCTTAAAACAAAATGTAAAAAATATCGAATAAACTAAATTTTAGTCAAACATTTAGGCCAAAATGTATTCAGCCACATGTCTTTAGTAAAAAAAATCGCAATAAGCGTATATTTCTTGGTTTTCGCAAAAGTTATAGCGTCTACAAACTAGGGTACATTTTCTGGAATTTACACAGCTTTTATTTTATGACTGCCTATCTCATTTTTTGAGGCGCTAAAATGACAGGGCAGTACAAAACCCCCCCAAATGACCCCATTTTGGAAAGTAGACACCCCAAGGAAACTGCTGAGAGGCATGTTGAGTCCATTGAATATTTTATTTTTTTGTCCCAAGTGATTGAATAATGACAAAAAAAAAATTTTTTTACAAAAAGTTCTCACTAAATGATATATTGCTCACACATGCCATGGTTATATGTGGAATTGCACCCCAAAATACATTTTGCTGCTTCTTCTGAGTACGGGGATACCACATGATTGGGACTTTTTGGGAGCCTAGCCGCGTACGGGGCCCCAAAAACCAAGCACCGACTTCAGCATTTCTAAGGGCACAAATTTTTTGATTTCACTCCTCACTACCTATCAAGGTTTCGAAGGCCATAAAATGCCAAAATAGCACAAACCCCCCCCCCCAAATGACCCCATTTTGGAAAGTAGACACCCCAAGCTATTAGTTGAGAGGCATGTCGAGTCCATGGAATATTTTATATTTTGACACAAGTTGCGGGAATATGACAAACTGATTTTTTTTTGCACAAAGTTGTCACTAAATGATATATTGCTCACACATGCCATGGTTATATGTGGAATTGCACCCCAAAATACATTCTGCTGCTTCTCCTGAGTACGGGGATACCACATGTGTGGGACTTTTTGGGAGCCTAGCCGCGTACGGGACCCGGAAAACCAAGCACCGCCTTCAGGATTTCTAAGGGCATACATTTTTGATTTCACTCCTCACTACCTATCACAGTTTTGAAGGCCATAAAATGCCAAGATGGCACACAACCCCCCCAAATGACTCCATTTTGGAAAGAAGACACCCCAAGCTATTTGCTGAGAGGCATGTTGAGTCCATGGAATATTTAATTTTTTTGCCCCAAGTAATTGAATAATGACCAAAAAAATTTTTACAAAACATTGTCACTAAATGATAAATTGCTCAAACATGCCATTGGTATATGTGGAATTACACCCCAAAATACATTCTGCTGCTTCTCCTGAGTACAGGGATATCACATGTGTGGGACTTTTTGGGAGCCTAGCCACGTACGGGACCCCGAAAACCAATCACCGCCTTCAAGATTTGTGTGAGTGAAATCAAAGATTTATGTCCTTAGAAATCTTGAAGGTGGTGATTGGTTTTCGGGGTCCCGTACGCGGCTAGGCTCCCAAAAAGTCCCACACATGTGGTATCCCCGTACTCAGGAGAAGCAGCAGAATATATTTTTGGGTGTAATTCCACATATGCCCATGGCATGTGTGAGAAATATATCATTTAGTGACAACGTTTTGTAATTTTTTTTTTATTTTTTTTTTTGGTCATTATTCAATCACTTGGGGCCAAAAAATTAAATATTCCATGGACTCAACATGCCTCTCAGCAAATAGCTTGGGGTGTCTTCTTTCCAAAATGGGGTCATTTGGTTTTTTTTTGTGCTATTTTGGCATTTTATGGCCTTCGAAACTGTGATAGGTAGTGAGGAGTGAAATCAAAAATTTACACCCTTAGAAAGCCTGAAGGCGGTACTTGGTTTTCGGGGCCCCGTACGCGGCTAGGCTCACAAAAAGTCCCACACATGTGGTATCCCCGTACTCAGGAGAAGCAGCAGAATGTATTTTGGGGTGCAATTCCACATATAACCATGGCATGTGTGAGCAATATATCATTTAGTGACAACTTTGCACAAAAAAAAAAAAACATTTTTTCCACAACTTGGGTCAAAATATAAAATATTCCACGGACTCGAGATGCCTCTCAGCAAATAGCTTGGGGTGTCTACTTTGCAAAATGGGGTCATTTGGGGGGGTTTTGAATTGTCCTGGCATTTTATGCACAACATTTAGAAGCTTATGTCACACATCACCCACTCTTCTAACCACTTGAAGAAAAAGCCCTTTCTGACACTGTTTACATAAAAACATTTTTTTTGCAAGAAAGTTAAGTTGAACCCCCAAACATTAAATATTTTTTTAAAGCAAAGGCCCTACAGATTAAAATGGTGGGTGTTGCAATTTTTTTTCCACACAGTATTTGCGCAGCGTTTTTTCAAATGCATTTTTTGGAGAAAAAATACACTTTTTTTTATTTTAAAGCACTAAAACACACTATATTGCCCAAATTATTGATGAAATAAAAATGATGATCTTAGGCCGAGTACATGGATACCAAACACGACATACTTTAAAATTGCGCACAAACGCGCAGTGGCGACAAACTACATACATTTTTAAAAGCCTTTACAGGTTACCACATTAGATTTACAGAGGAGGTCTACTGTGAAAATGACTGCCCTCGATCTGCCCTTCGCGGTGATACCTCACATGCATGGTGCAATTGCTGTTTACATATGACTCCAGACCGACGCTTGTGTTCGCCTTTGCGCAAGAGCAGGGGGGGGCAGGGATGCTTTTTTTTTTTTTTAATATATATTTATTTTGCTTTTTTTATTTTATTTGTAAACTGTTCCTTCCATTTTATTTATTTTTTACAATTTTTATTGTTATCTCAGGGAATGTAAATATCCCTTATGATAGCAATAGTTAGTGACAGGTACTCTTTTTTTTTTAAAAATGGGGTCTATTAGACCCTAGATCTTTCCTCTGCCCTCAAAGCATCTGACCACACCAAGATAGGTGTGATAAAATGCTTTCCCATTTTCCCAATGGCGCTGTTTATATCCGGGGGGGGGGACATTCCCTCCCACTGAATGTAAAAGCAGTCTAGAGGCTAATTAGCTGCTAGGACTGCTTTTACATGAAAGCCGGCCGCTGGCTGAAAAGAATGATACCAAGATGATGCCTAAACCCGCAGGCATCATTCTGGTGTAACCATTCAAAGTCCAGCAACATACCAGTACGTTGATGGTTCTTGTTGGACATGTATTGTAATCTTTTTTTTCATGCAGCCTGTTGGCTGAACGAAAAAAAGATTGATCGGTGGGTATGCCCACCTTTAGAATACCTCCCTTCATCCACCCACTTCTAATGATGGGCATACATGCACCATTTATATATGCCGAAGCATGGGGGCATCCTCCCGCAAAAAAGTTATGCCGCGTACACACGGTCGGACTTTTCTATGCCGCGTACACACGGTCGGACTTTTCTATGCCGTGTACACATGGTCAGACTTTTCCACGGGAAAGCCTCCGTAGGAATGTCAACCGTATGTACGCGCATTAGGAGCAAAATCGCTCCTCTGCCCCTAATGCCCCCATGCTTCGGCATATATGCTCTTTTTTGAACTGTGGTGGTGAAATCACCTCCTACAGCATTGGAGTCGCGGCTTTATATATCGTGGGAGCAAACGCTGTTGCTGTCACGCTAAATAAATCCACGCTGCAACTGAATGGTGTACCTGCTAAGCAAATGATGGTTAACATTAAAACAAAGTAACATTACAGTATAACAGTAAGATCATACCATACCTGCAAAGCAAATACCAAAAAAAAAAAACATAGTAAAAAATAAAACATTTAACGCAACCTGTGCCTAAAATATATATATGCCGAAGCATGGGGGCATCCTCCCGCAAAAAAGTTATGCCGCGTACACACGGTCGGACTTTTCCACGGGCAAGCCTCCGTCGGAATTTCGACCGTATGTACGCGGCATAAAAAGTTATGCCGCATACACACGGTCAGACTTTTCCACGGGCAAGCCTCCGTAGGAATGTCGACCGTATATACGTGGCATTAGGAGCAAAATCGCTCCTCCGCCCCTAATGCCCCCATGCTTCGGCATATATGCTCTTTTTTTAACTGTGGTGGTGAAATCACCTCCTACAGCACTGGAGTAGCGGCTTTATATATCGTGGGAGCAAACGATAAATAAGTCCGCGCAACAGCTGAATGGCGTACCTGAAAACAGTAAAATAAATTACATACCTGAAAAGCAAGCATGAAAAAACATAACAACAATAAAACTTTGCAGAATAGAATACAGTAAAAAAGAGCAGAACAATAGAGAGAGAATAGAGAGGGAGAGAACAATAAAACGACAACTATTTTCTTTTTTTTATTTTATATTTTTTGTGTTTTTATTTTTTACTTTTTTTTTTAACACTTTTTTTTGTAACAGTAACTGTTGAACTTTTCGGTTCCAGGTTTGGGTCTCTCAAAATGCGATGGCATCTTGGGAGACCCTGTGTAAGTGTACCTAGCCTGTGAAATGTTTTACCCTACGCTAATACTTCACTCGTGTGTGGAAGCGTTCAAAACATGCACCAATACAAAGACCAGGATCGGCAGGACATTGGGGACAAAAATAACGGGTGTCACGCCTAAATCCGCGCTTTGTACAGACACAACATTTTCTTTGGGGGGCTCGTTGGGTAGGGGTACTCTCGAGGGCATATGAAAAATGCCTCTCATGCAGTCGGCTTACTGCATTTGGTAGGGGCTGGTGAGGTACAGTACCGCCTGGATACAGGAGTTCTGTGATGATATCCTCCTGGAATTGAAGGAAGGATAAAGTGTGTCCTGAAGCTTTGTATAAGACATAAGCATTCAGTAAAGTCAATTGAAATAAATGTAGAGACACTTTTTTGTACCAGCGTCTCGTCTTACGGGCAATATGATACGGCGCCATCAACTGGTCGTTGAGGTTCACCCCTCCCATATTAAGGTTATATTCGTGGACACAGAGGGGTTTCTCCACAACACCAGTCTCCGTACGAATTTGTACTGTCGTGTCTGCGTGAAGGGTGGTAAAAACGAAAACATTCCTATTGTCCCGCCACTTCACAGCGAGCACATTTTTACATCTGCAGCAGGCTCTCGCCCCCGGCCTAATAGGGGCATCTACAAGCCGCTGGGGGAACCCCCGGCGATTAGGTCGCACGGTGCCACATGCTCCAATCTGATGATCAAACAAGTGACTAAAACGTGGCACGCTGCTGTAAAAATTGTCCACATACAAGTGGTACCCCTTTCCGAATAAGGGTGACACCAAGTCCCAAACGATCTTGCCAGCGCTCCCCATGTAATCTGGGCATCCTTCCGGCTCTACCTCACTATTTTTTTTCCTCATAAACCCTAAAGCTCCATGTGTAGCCTGTGGTCCTGTCACAGAGCTTATAGAGCTTGACCCTGTATCTGGCACGCTTGCTGGGAAGGCACTGTTTGAAAGACAAGCGGCCAGCAAATTTAACCAGGGACTCATCAACGCATACAACCTGCTGGGGATTAAACAAGGCTGCATAACGTTCGTTGAAATGGTTTATGAGGGGCCGAATTTTGTAGAGCCGGTCAAATTCAGGGTCTCCACGTGGACGACAAAGTGTATTGTCACTGAAATGCAGGACAATACACTCGTATCGACTCCTGGCCATGTGAGCAGAGAATATGGGCATATTGTGAATGGGATGTGTGGACCAATACATCCGCAATTCCGGAAATTTGTGTATGCCCATGTTGAGGGTGAGGCCTCGTACACACGACAGAGAAACTCGACGTGCTTGGCACGTCGAGTTCCTCGTCGAGTTTTGGGATGAAGCCGCCGAGGAGCTCGGCGGGCCGCCTTCTCCCATAGAACAACGAGAAAATAGAGAACATGTTCTCTATTTTCTCGACGAGCTCCTCGGCGGCTCCATCGAGCCAAAAGTGTACACACGACAGAGATTCTCGGCAGAATCCGGGTTTTGACCGAGTTTCTCTGTGAATTCTGCCGAGAAACTCTGTCGTGTGTACGAGGCCTAAGGCCCAGAAAGGTCTTAAATTCGGAAACCTCAAGAGGTTTCCATTCTTTGGCAAGGAGAGACTGGGGATTAGCGGCGATGTAGGTACCAGCATATAAATTAGTCTGGTCCACAATAGATCTATAGAGATCTTCCGTGAAATACAGCGAATAAAAATCAAGTGGCATAAAATTCGCTGTATCCACCTGAATACCGGGTTGACCAGTGAATGGGGGAAGTACGGGTTCTGTAGAAGTGGTGGGGACCCAATCAGGATAGGCAAATTCTACAGGAAGGGCACTATGGGAACGACGGGCCTGTCTCTGTCTTCTTCTTGGTGGCAGCGGGACACTACTTGTGCTTGCCACATCGCCAGCTTGAACTGCACTTATGGGACTCGCCACGTCACCACGTCTTACTGCAGTGCTGGATAAATGACCAGGGTGTACTAGGCCGCTGGTGCTTGCCAATCCACCAGAAGGAATAGCGGCGCTAGTACTTCTCTGCTCCATACAAGGGTCCTGCGGTTCTTGCTGCTCAACAACATGAGAACGGGATTGGGTACGCCTGGCCTTAGCAGGGACCTCAACTTTGTCGTGAGAGCTATCTGACATGGAGCCGCTGTCGTAAACGGGTTCATATTCTGAGCCAGATTCTGACAGATGCGTGACCTCATCTTCACTATCTGTCATGCTCATGAACTCGTAGGCCTGCTTATCATTGTACATCCGCTTTGCCATTTTGGGCTCTAAATTTAGTGGTACAATTGTAAGGATTCACAGGTAAAAAAAAGCACCTGATCTGTAGAAAAGCAAATGTAGAAAACGCTTAAAAAAAACTGTTAGCGATCGCAGGGATCAGGCCTGTCTCTGCGAACGCTGCAGTTATGTGTCTTGTGTTTTTGAAGTGACAGTGATCGATCGATACTGCACTTGGGTGGATTGGGCTGGGCTGGGCAGAGGGGGAAAACGCAGGTGCTAGCGGGTATCTGGGCTGATTCTGCTAACAATGTGTTTTTGGGTACCCTAAACTGCTGGGTACGCTAGTATAGATCTGATCAGATCAGGTATCGATCCGTTCAGATACTATACCACTAAGGGGGGTGTATGCTTTGCGAGTGGGTGTAAGCGGTACTGGCACTAACCTAACGCTGCCTGGGGCGACGCAGACCCTGACTGACGCTAAAATTTTATTTATATCACCCGCCGGGCGATCAGGGGTTAAACCTTTATTGGGTTATATACGGCGGGTGCTCTGATGCTATAAACAGCAAACTAACCAACCAGCGTCAACGTAACACTTATACGGTGATCACTGGTGAAAGGGTTAACTAGGGGGCAATCAGGGGGTTAAAACCTTTATTAGGTAATATATGGGGGTACCTGACGCTTTCTAAAAAGAACCTAAAATAACTAAATAACTAACTGGCTAACCCGCGTCACCAGTGACACTTATACGGTGATCACTGGTGAAAGGGTTAACTCTAGGGGCAATCAGGGGTTAAAACCTTTATTTATGGGGGTACCTAACGCTATATAAACCTGGCGGCGAACCTCAAAAAAAACTAACTGCCTAGCGGCAACAGTGACGCTAATACAGCGATCAGAAAACCGATCGCTTAGTGACACTGGCAATAGGGGTGAAAGGGTTAACTCTAGGGGTAATCAGGGGTTAAACCTTTATTTATGGGGGTACCTAACGCTATATAAACCTGGCGGCGAACCTCAAAAAAAACTAACTGCCTAGCGGCAACAGTGACACTAATACAGCGATCAGAAAACCGATCGCTTAGTGACACTGGCAATAGGGGGTGAAAGGGTAACTAGGGCGGTGATCAAGGGGTTAAACCTTTATTGGGGGGGTAGGGGGCTACCCTGGACCTAAAGGGGCCTAAAGCTAACTGCCCTGACACTTTTTTCTGTCACACTGACACTAAATGCAGTGATCAGAAAATAAATGATCACTGCAATCAGTCACACTGTGACAGGGGGTGATCGGGGGGGGGGGGGGTTATGTGCCTATGTGTGCTGTGTCAGTGTGCTGTTGGTGCAACTCACAGTACTGATGTCTTCTCTCCTCTGGAACCAGACGAAAAGACTGCCAGAGGGGAGAAAACGTCACTTCCTCCCTGCCTGTGTTTACAGTTACACAGGCAGGGCGGGCACAGGAGGACTCTGATTCGCGGGGAGAGATCGCGAGGGGGGGCTGGAAACCAATAGCCGCCCCCTCATCTCGGATCGCCCGCACACCGTTCCCGGCCGTCGCATGTACCGGAGGGGGTCCCATCGTACATGTACGCCCATTTGCCTGTATATTGTGGACGTACATATACATGCGGCCGTCGGGAACTGGTTAATAAGCATTCCCAGTATTGATATCTGTAAATTTATTATTCTTAATTAGTGGGAATGCTTTAATAAGCATTCCCAGTATTGATATTCGTTTTTTATTATTAGTGGGAATGCTTTAATAAGCATTCCCAGTATTGATATTCGTTTTTTATTATTAGTGGGAATGCTTTAATAAGCATTCCCAGTATTGATATTCGTTTTTTAGTGGGAATGCTTTAATAAGCATTCCCAGTATTGATATTCGTTTTTTATTATTAGTGGGAATGCTTTAATAAGCATTCCCAGTATTGATATTCGTTTTTTATTATTCTTAATTTTAATTTTAATTTTATTATTCCGTACGTTTTTTGGCTCTGCGTAACTTCTGCATACTTTCAGCTATTGAGACCATTCAACTTTTAAAATGTTCATCTCGTTCAGCTAACGATGGGACTTCTTCAAGTTTTTTGTACTATTTATACTTTTTAAAATATTAAGCTTTTAGACACTTTTTTTTAACATTGAAGTCAATGAGAACATCCTTTTTCCTGCTTCAAAACACACGTTCTGCCAAAAGTTTCAGCTCCTTCATACTTTCACTTACAGACACCAAACAAACTTTAAAGCGGTCACAAAATATTCAGCTATCCAAACATGACTTTTCAGATTGATATCTTTTACGGTTTTTGTGAAAACGCAATTTACGTTTAGCGTTTTTTTCAGAAAATGGAATCGGTTATAATGTAACCCTATGGAAGGGATTTAGAGTGTGTCATGTGACCTTTACAGTGGAGATCTTTGAAAACAAAAATTATCTTTAAAAAAAGGGCGAACAAATTGCTCTCACGCCCACAAGATCTACTTGTCATACACAATTTATATATCAAAACGTAGGTATGCTTGTCTGGTTTCAGGCAATGTGATCAGTTTTGTGATACGTATTTTAGTTTTAGTTCCAGGAGCTTCTAAAGGACAAGAGCGACAAAACCACTCTCATTGACCGTCATGTTAAAAATTTTAAAAATGTTCCTGCAAAACACACAAAGACGCTCTTTTCTAAATCGCTGGCATGGCCACAATTTTAAGTTTATCAACATAAATTTCATATCGATGCGTTCACAAGGGCCGTGTCTTTCAAATGGTGAAGTCGCTGTATCGATCGCATGTACGGTTGTGGATTTATTACGTTTTGTTTGGAGGCGTAATTAATGTATTGGTCTGTGAATTAAAAGGCGTTTGTAATGGAATTTCTTTCCATAAATAGCTTTCCTTACCTCAGGGCAATATTCCTCCTCACTGACCTGGGGGGAGGGGAAACCTCTTGAGGGGGGAGGGGCGACCAGGAAGTCAGCATACTCTATACTTTGCAGATAGAGAAAGGAGCTGTGTGTCCTAAAGATAGTGTAGTGGTTATGGTGAATGGCTTTGGTGCGGGCTCAGCAATTCAGCATTCCCACTCGCATTTTCCTCAGGGAATGCATTTTCTAGTTCTTAATTTTAATTTTATTATTCCGTACGTTTTTTGGCTCTGCGTAACTTCTGCATACTTTCAGCTATTGAGACCATTCAACTTTTAAAATGTTCATCTCGTTCAGCTAACGATGGGACTTCTTCAAGTTTTTTTGTACTATTTATACTTTTTAAAATATTAAGCTTTTAGACACTTTTTTTTAACATTGAAGTCAATGAGAACATCCTTTTTCCTGCTTCAAAACACACGTTCTGCCAAAAGTTTCAGCTCCTTCATACTTTCACTTACAGACACCAAACAAACTTTAAAGAGGTCACAAAATATTCAGCTATCCAAACATGACTTTTTAGATTGATATCTTATACGGTTTTTGTGAAAACGCAATTTACGTTTAGTGATTTTTTTATCGGTTATAATGTAATCCTATGGAGCAGGTTTAGAGTGTGTCATGTGACCTTTAGAGTGGAGATCTTTGAAAACAAAAATTATCTTTAAAAAAAGGGCGAACAAATTGCTCTCACGCCCACAAGATCTACTTGTCATACACAATTTATATATCAAAACGTAGGTATGCTTGTCTGGTTTCAGGCAATGTGATCAGTTTTGTGATACGTATTTTAGTTTGAGTTCCAGGAGCTTCTAAAGGACAAGAGCGACAAAACCACTCTCATTGACCGTCATGTTAAAAATTTTCCTGCAAAACACACAAAGACGCTCTTTTCTAAATCGCTGGCATGGCCACAATTTTAAGTTTATCAACATAAATTTCATATCGATGCGTTCACAAGGGCTGTGTCTTTCAAACGGTGAAGTCGCGGTATCGATCGCATGTACGGTTGTGGATTTATTACGTTTTGTTTGAAGGCGTAATTCATGTATTGGTCTGTGAATTAAAAGGCGTTTGTAATGGAATTTCTTTCCATAAATAGCTTTCCTTACCTCAGGGCAATATTCCTCCTCACTGACCTGGGGGGAGGGGAAACCTCTTGAGGGGGGAGGGGCGACCAGGAAGTCAGCATACTCTATACTTTGCAGATAGAGAAAGGAGCTGTGTGTCCTAAAGATAGTGTAGTGGTTATGGTGAATGGCTTTGGTGCGGGCTCAGCAATTCAGCATTCCCACTCGCATTTTCCTCAGGGAATGCATTTTCTAGTTCTTAATTTTAATTTTATTATTCCGTACGTTTTTTGGCTCTGCGTAACTTCTGCATACTTTCAGCTATTGAGACCATTCAACTTTTAAAATGTTCATCTCGTTCAGCCAACGATGGGACTTCTTCAAGTTTTTTTGTACTATTTATACTTTTTAAAATATTAAGCTTTTAGACACTTTTTTTTAACATTGAAGTCAATGAGAACATCCTTTTTCCTGCTTCAAAACACACGTTCTGCCAAAAGTTTCAGCTCCTTCATACTTTCACTTACAGACACCAAACAAACTTTAAAGCGGTCACAAAATATTCAGCTATCCAAACATGACTTTTTAGATTGATATCTTATACGGTTTTTGTGAAAACGCAATTTACGTTTAGTGATTTTTTTTATCGGTTATAATGTAATCCTATGGAGCAGGTTTAGAGTGTGTCATGTGACCTTTAGAGTGGAGATCTTTGAAAACAAAAATTATCTTTAAAAAAAGGGCGAACAAATTGCTCTCACGCCCACAAGATCTACTTGTCATACACAATTTATATATCAAAACGTAGGTATGCTTGTCTGGTTTCAGGCAATGTGATCAGTTTTGCGATAGGCATTTGACTTTTAGTTCCAGGAGCTTCTAAAGGACAAGTGCCTCAAACGCCCTCCCATTGACCGTCATGTTAAAAAGTCTAAAAAAAATTCCTGCAAAACACACAAAGACGCTCTTTTCTAAATCGCTGACATGGCCACATTTTTAAGTTTATCAACATAAATTTCATATCGATGCGTTCACAAAAGCCTTGTGTTTCAAATGGTGTAGTCGCTGTATCGATCGCATGTACGGTTGTGGATTTATTACGTTTTGTTTGAAGGCTACGATAACTGATTTTGCGTGTGGATGAAAGCGTTTCTAATGGTATTTTGATTCCCTAAATAGCTTTCCTTACCTCAGTGCAGTCCTCCTCCCCCACCTCATGTGGAGAAAGCCTCTTGAGGGGGGAGGGGGAAGGGGCGACCAGGCAAGTCAGGACACTCTCTATATTGCAGATAGAGAAAGGAGCTGTGTGATATTAGGCTTTATAAGTACTGAAGGAACACTGCTTGTATGTTCTAAATATACTGTAGTGGTTATGGTGAATGGCTTTGGTGCGGGCTCAGCAATTCAGCATTCCCACTCGCATTTTCCTCGGGAAATGCATTGTCTAGTTATTCTTAATTTTAATTTTATTATTCCGTACGTTTTTTGGCTCTGCGCAACTTCTGCATACTTTCAGCTATTGAGACCATTCAACTTTTAAAATGTTCATCTCGTTCAGCTAACGATGGGACTTCAAGTTTTTTTGTACTATTTATACTTTTTAAAATATTAAGCTTTTAGACACTTTTTTTTAACATTGAAGTCAATGAGAACATCCTTTTTCCTGCTTCAAAACACACGTTCTGCCAAAAGTTTCAGCTCCTTCATACTTTCACTTACAGACACCAAACAAACTTTAAAGCGGTCACAAAATATTCAGCTATCCAAACATGACTTTTCAGATTGATATCTTTTACGGTTTTTGTGAAAACGCAATTTACGTTTAGTGATCTTTTCAGAAAATGTTATCGGTTATAATGTAACCCTATGGAAGGGATTTAGAGTGTGTCATGTGACCTTTACAGTGGAGATCTTTGAAAACAAAAATTATCTTTAAAAAAAGGGCGAACAAATTGCTCTCACGCCCACAAGATCTACTTGTCATACACAATTTATATATCAAAACGTAGGTATGCTTGTCTGGTTTCAGGCAATGTGATCAGTTTTGTGATACGTATTTTAGTTTTAGTTCCAGGAGCTTCTAAAGGACAAGAGCGACAAAACCACTCTCATTGACCGTCATGTTAAAAATTTAAAAATTTTTCCTGCAAAACACACAAAGACGCTCTTTTCTAAATCGCTGGCATGGCCACAATTTTAAGTTTATCAACATAAATTTCATATCGATGCGTTCACAAGGGCCGTGTCTTTCAAACGGTGAAGTCGCTGTATCGATCGCATGTACGGTTGTGGATTTATTACGTTTTGTTTGGAGGCGTAATTAATGTATTGGTCTGTGAATTAAAAGGCGTTTGTAATGGAATTTCTTTCCATAAATAGCTTTCTACCTCAGTGCAATATTCCTCCTCACTGACCTGGGGGGAGGGGAAACCTCTTGAGGGGGGAGGGGCGACCAGGAAGTCAGGATACTCTCTACTTTGCAGATAGAGAAAGGAGCTGTGTGTCCTAAAGATAGTGTAGTGGTTATGGTGAATGGCTTTGGTGCGGGCTCAGCAATTCAGCATTCCCACTCGCATTTTCCTCAGGGAATGCATTTTCTAGTTCTTAATTTTAATTTTAATTTTATTATTCCGTACGTTTTTTGGCTCTGCGTAACTTCTGCATACTTTCAGCTATTGAGACCATTCAACTTTTAAAATGTTCATCTCGTTTAGCTAACGATGGGACTTCTTCAAGTTTTTTTGTACTATTTATACTTTTTAAAATATTAAGCTTTTAGACACTTTTTTTTAACATTGAAGTCAATGAGAACATCCTTTTTCCTGCTTCAAAACACACGTTCTGCCAAAAGTTTCAGCTCCTTCATACTTTCACTTACAGACACCAAACAAACTTTAAAGCGGTCACAAAATATTCAGCTATCCAAACATGACTTTTCAAATTGATATCTTTTACGGTTTTTGTGAAAACGCAATTTACGTTTAGTGATTTTTTTATCGGTTATAATGTAATCCTATGGAGCAGGTTTAGAGTGTGTCATGTGACCTTTAGAGTGGAGATCATCCACAAAAAATATTATCTTTAAAAAAAGGGGGAACAAATTGCTCTCACGCCCACAAGATCTACTTGTCATACACAATTTATATATCAAAATGTAGGTATGCTTGTCTGGTTTCAGGCAATGTGATCAGTTTTGTGATACGTATTTTAGTTTTAGTTCCAGGAGCTTCTAAAGGACAAGAGCGACAAAACCACTCTCATTGACCGTCATGTTAAAAATTTTAAAAATGTTCCTGCAAAACACACAAAGACGCTCTTTTCTAAATCGCTGCCATGGCCACAATTTTAAGTTTATCAACATAAATTTCATATCGATGCGTTCACAAGGGCCGTGTCTTTCAAACGGTGAAGTCACTGTATCGATCGCATGTACGGTTGTGGATTTATTACGTTTTGTTTGAAGGCGTAATTCATATATTGGTCTGTGAATTAAAAAGCGTTTGTAATGGTATTTCTTTCCATAAATAGCTTTCCTTACCTCAGTGCAATATTCCTCTTCACTGACCTGGGGGGGAGGGGAAACCTCTTGAGGGGGGAGGGGCGACCAGGAAGTCGGGATACTCTCTACTTTGCAGATAGAGAAAGGAGCTGTGTGTCCTAAAGATAGTGTAGTGGTTATGGTGAATGGCTTTGGTGCGGGCTCAGCAATTCAGCATTCCCACTCGCATTTTCCTCAGGAAATGCATTTTCTAGTTCTTAATTTTAATTTTAATTTTATTATTCCGTACGTTTTTTGGCTCTGCGTAACTTCTGCATACTTTCAGCTATTGAGACCATTCAACTTTTAAAATGTTCATCTCATTCAGCTAACGATGGGACTTCTTCAAGTTTTTTTGTACTATTTATACTTTTTAAAATATTAAGCTTTTAGACACTTTTTTTAACATTGAAGTCAATGAGAACATCCTTTTTCCTGCTTCAAAACACACGTTCTGCCAAAAGTTTCAGCTCCTTCATACTTTCACTTACAGACACCAAACAAACTTTAAAGCGGTCACAAAATATTCAGCTATCCAAACATGACTTTTCAGATTGATATCTTTTACGGTTTTTGTGAAAACGCAATTTACGTTTAGTGATCTTTTCAGAAAATGTTATCGGTTATAATGTAACCCTATGGAAGGGATTTAGAGTGTGTCATGTGACCTTTACAGTGGAGATCTTTGAAAACAAAAATTATCTTTAAAAAAAGGGCGAACAAATTGCTCTCACGCCCACAAGATCTACTTGTCATACACAATTTATATATCAAAACGTAGGTATGCTTGTCTGGTTTCAGGCAATGTGATCAGTTTTGTGATACGTATTTTAGTTTTAGTTCCAGGAGCTTCTAAAGGACAAGAGCGACAAAACCACTCTCATTGACCGTCATGTTAAAAATTTAAAATTTTTTCCTGCAAAACACACAAAGACGCTCTTTTCTAAATCGCTGGCATGGCCACAATTTTAAGTTTATCAACATAAATTTCATATCGATGCGTTCACAAGGGCCGTGTCTTTCAAACGGTGAAGTCGCTGTATCGATCGCATGTACGGTTGTGGATTTATTACGTTTTGTTTGGAGGCGTAATTAATGTATTGGTCTGTGAATTAAAAGGCGTTTGTAATGGAATTTCTTTCCATAAATAGCTTTCTACCTCAGTGCAATATTCCTCCTCACTGACCTGGGGGGAGGGGAAACCTCTTGAGGGGGGAGGGGCGACCAGGAAGTCAGGATACTCTCTACTTTGCAGATAGAGAAAGGAGCTGTGTGTCCTAAAGATAGTGTAGTGGTTATGGTGAATGGCTTTGGTGCGGGCTCAGCAATTCAGCATTCCCACTCGCATTTTCCTCAGGGAATGCATTTTCTAGTTCTTAATTTTAATTTTAATTTTATTATTCCGTACGTTTTTTGGCTCTGCGTAACTTCTGCATACTTTCAGCTATTGAGACCATTCAACTTTTAAAATGTTCATCTCGTTTAGCTAACGATGGGACTTCTTCAAGTTTTTTTGTACTATTTATACTTTTTAAAATATTAAGCTTTTAGACACTTTTTTTTAACATTGAAGTCAATGAGAACATCCTTTTTCCTGCTTCAAAACACACGTTCTGCCAAAAGTTTCAGCTCCTTCATACTTTCACTTACAGACACCAAACAAACTTTAAAGCGGTCACAAAATATTCAGCTATCCAAACATGACTTTTCAAATTGATATCTTTTACGGTTTTTGTGAAAACGCAATTTACGTTTAGTGATTTTTTTATCGGTTATAATGTAATCCTATGGAGCAGGTTTAGAGTGTGTCATGTGACCTTTAGAGTGGAGATCATCCACAAAAAATATTATCTTTAAAAAAAGGGGGAACAAATTGCTCTCACGCCCACAAGATCTACTTGTCATACACAATTTATATATCAAAATGTAGGTATGCTTGTCTGGTTTCAGGCAATGTGATCAGTTTTGTGATACGTATTTTAGTTTTAGTTCCAGGAGCTTCTAAAGGACAAGAGCGACAAAACCACTCTCATTGACCGTCATGTTAAAAATTTTAAAAATGTTCCTGCAAAACACACAAAGACGCTCTTTTCTAAATCGCTGCCATGGCCACAATTTTAAGTTTATCAACATAAATTTCATATCGATGCGTTCACAAGGGCCGTGTCTTTCAAACGGTGAAGTCACTGTATCGATCGCATGTACGGTTGTGGATTTATTACGTTTTGTTTGAAGGCGTAATTCATATATTGGTCTGTGAATTAAAAAGCGTTTGTAATGGTATTTCTTTCCATAAATAGCTTTCCTTACCTCAGTGCAATATTCCTCTTCACTGACCTGGGGGGGAGGGGAAACCTCTTGAGGGGGGAGGGGCGACCAGGAAGTCGGGATACTCTCTACTTTGCAGATAGAGAAAGGAGCTGTGTGTCCTAAAGATAGTGTAGTGGTTATGGTGAATGGCTTTGGTGCGGGCTCAGCAATTCAGCATTCCCACTCGCATTTTCCTCAGGAAATGCATTTTCTAGTTCTTAATTTTAATTTTAATTTTATTATTCCGTACGTTTTTTGGCTCTGCGTAACTTCTGCATACTTTCAGCTATTGAGACCATTCAACTTTTAAAATGTTCATCTCATTCAGCTAACGATGGGACTTCTTCAAGTTTTTTTGTACTATTTATACTTTTTAAAATATTAAGCTTTTAGACACTTTTTTTAACATTGAAGTCAATGAGAACATCCTTTTTCCTGCTTCAAAACACACGTTCTGCCAAAAGTTTCAGCTCCTTCATACTTTCACTTACAGACACCAAACAAACTTTAAAGCGGTCACAAAATATTCAGCTATCCAAACATGACTTTTCAGATTGATATCTTTTACGGTTTTTGTGAAAACGCAATTTACGTTTAGTGATCTTTTCAGAAAATGTTATCGGTTATAATGTAACCCTATGGAAGGGATTTAGAGTGTGTCATGTGACCTTTACAGTGGAGATCTTTGAAAACAAAAATTATCTTTAAAAAAAGGGCGAACAAATTGCTCTCACGCCCACAAGATCTACTTGTCATACACAATTTATATATCAAAACGTAGGTATGCTTGTCTGGTTTCAGGCAATGTGATCAGTTTTGTGATACGTATTTTAGTTTTAGTTCCAGGAGCTTCTAAAGGACAAGAGCGACAAAACCACTCTCATTGACCGTCATGTTAAAAATTTAAAAATTTTTCCTGCAAAACACACAAAGACGCTCTTTTCTAAATCGCTGGCATGGCCACAATTTTAAGTTTATCAACATAAATTTCATATCGATGCGTTCACAAGGGCCGTGTCTTTCAAACGGTGAAGTCGCTGTATCGATCGCATGTACGGTTGTGGATTTATTACGTTTTGTTTGGAGGCGTAATTAATGTATTGGTCTGTGAATTAAAAGGCGTTTGTAATGGAATTTCTTTCCATAAATAGCTTTCTACCTCAGTGCAATATTCCTCCTCACTGACCTGGGGGGAGGGGAAACCTCTTGAGGGGGGAGGGGCGACCAGGAAGTCAGGATACTCTCTACTTTGCAGATAGAGAAAGGAGCTGTGTGTCCTAAAGATAGTGTAGTGGTTATGGTGAATGGCTTTGGTGCGGGCTCAGCAATTCAGCATTCCCACTCGCATTTTCCTCAGGGAATGCATTTTCTAGTTCTTAATTTTAATTTTAATTTTATTATTCCGTACGTTTTTTGGCTCTGCGTAACTTCTGCATACTTTCAGCTATTGAGACCATTCAACTTTTAAAATGTTCATCTCGTTTAGCTAACGATGGGACTTCTTCAAGTTTTTTTGTACTATTTATACTTTTTAAAATATTAAGCTTTTAGACACTTTTTTTTAACATTGAAGTCAATGAGAACATCCTTTTTCCTGCTTCAAAACACACGTTCTGCCAAAAGTTTCAGCTCCTTCATACTTTCACTTACAGACACCAAACAAACTTTAAAGCGGTCACAAAATATTCAGCTATCCAAACATGACTTTTCAAATTGATATCTTTTACGTTTTTTGTGAAAACGCAATTTACGTTTAGTGATTTTTTTATCGGTTATAATGTAATCCTATGGAGCAGGTTTAGAGTGTGTCATGTGACTTTTAGAGTGGAGATCATCCACAAAAAATATTATCTTTAAAAAAAGGGGAAACAAATTGCTCTCACGCCCACAAGATCTACTTGTCATACACAATTTATATATCAAAACGTAGGTATTTTTGTCTGGTTTCAGGCAATGTGATCAGTTTTGCGATAGGCATTTGACTTTTAGTTCCAGGAGCTTCTAAAGGACAAGTGCCTCAAAATCCCTCCCATTGACCGTCATGTTAAAAAGTCTAAAAAAAAATTCTGCAAAACACACAAAGACACTCTTTTCTAAATCGCTGACATGGCCACATTTTTAAGTTTATCAACATAAATTTCATATCGATGCGTTCACAAAAGCCTTGTGTTTCAAACGGTGTAGTCGCTGTATCGATCGCATATACGGTTGTGGATTTATTAAGGTTTGTTTGAAGGCTTAATTCATGTATTTGGTCTGTGAATAAAAGGCATTTGTAATGGTTTTTCTTTCCATAAATAGCTTTCTACCTCAGTGCAATATTCCTCCTCACTGACCTGGGGGGGGAAACCTCTTGAGGGGGGAGGGGCAACCAGGAAGTCAGGATACTCTCTACTTTGCAGATAGAGAAAGGAGTTGTGTGTCCTAAAGATAGTGTAGTGGTTATGGTGAATGGCTTTGGCACGGGCTCAGCAATTCAGCATTCCCACGCATCGCATTTTCCTCAGGAAATGCATTGTCTAGTTTTAAATTAAATTCTAATTTTATTCCGTACGTTTTTTGGCTCTGCGTAACTTTTGCATACTTTCAGCTATTGAGACCATTCAACTTTTAAAATGTTCATCTCGTTCAGCTAACGATGGGACTTCTTCAAGTTTTTTTGTACTATTTATACTTTTTAAAATATTAAGCTTTTAGACACTTTTTTTTAACATTGAAGTCAATGAGAACATGCTTTTTACCCCTTAAAATCTCGCGTGCTGTCAAATGCTTCTTATCCTTCATACTTTCACTTACAGACACCAAACAATCTTTAAAACGGTCACAAAATATTCAGCTATCCGAAAATTACTTTTTAGATTGATATCTTTTACGGTTTTTGTGAAACGCAATTTACGTTTAGTGATTTTTTCAGAAAATTTAATGGGTTATAATGTGGAACAGTTTAGAGTGTGTCATGTGACCTTTAGAGTGGAGATCATTGAAAAAAAAATTATCTTTAAAAAAGGGGAAACAAATTGCTCTTACGCCCACAAGATCTACTTGTCATACACAATTTATATATCAAAACGTATGTATTTTTGTCTGGATTCAGGCAATGTGATCAGTTTTGTGATACGTATTTTAGTTTTAGTTCCTGGAGCTTCTAAAGGACAAAAGCCTGAAATTTTCTGTCATTGACCGTCATGTTAAAAAGTCTAAAAAATGTTCCTGCAAAACACACAGACACTCTTTTCTAAATCGCTGACATGGCCACATTTTTAAGTTTATCAACATAAATTTCATATCGCTGCGTTCACAAGGGCCGTGTCTTTCAAACGGTGTAGTCGCTGTATCGATCGCTTGTACGGTTGTGGATTTATTACGTTTTGTTTGAAGGCTTAATTCATGTATTTGGTCTGTGAATTAAAAGCGTTTGTAATGGTAATTCTTTCCATAAATAGCTTTCCTTACCTCAGTGCAATATTCCTCCTCACTAACCTGGGGGAGGGGGGGAAACCTCTTGAGGGGGGAGGGGCGACCAGGAAGTCCGGATACTCTCTACTTTGCAGATAGAGAAAGGAGCTGTGTGTCCTAAAGATAGTGTAGTGGTTATGGTGAATGGCTTTGGTGCGGGCTCAGCAATTCAGCATTCCCACGCGCATTTTCCTCAGGAAATGCATTTTCTAGTTCTTCTTCTTAATTAGTGGGAATGCTTAATAAGCATTCCCAGTATTGATATTAGTTTTTTATTATTATTTTTCTCCTTTATTATTCCGTACGTTTTTTGGCTCTGCGTAACTTCTGTATACTTTCAGCTATTGAGACCATTCAACTATTAAAATGTTCGTCTCGTTCAGCTAACGATGGGACTTATTCAAGTTTTTTTGTACTATTTATACTTTTTAAAATATTAAGCTTTTAGACACTTTTTTTTAACATTGAAGTCAATGAGAACATCCTTTTTCCTGCTCCAAATCACACGTCCTGCCAAAAGTTTCAGCTCCTTCATACTTTCACTTACAGACACCAAACAAACTTTAAAGCGGTCACAAAATATTCAGCTATCCGGCTATGACTTTTCAGATTGATATCTTTTACGGTTTTTGTGAAAACGCAATTTACGTTTAGTGATATTTTCAGAAAATGTAATCGGTTATAATGAATTCCTATGGAGGGGATTTAGAGTGTGTCATGTGACCATTACAGCACAGATCATTGAAAAAAAAATTATCTTTAAAAAAAAGGGGAAACAAATTGCTCTCACGCCCACAAGATCTACTTGTCATACACAATTTATATATCAAAATGTAGGTATGTTTGTCTGGTTTCAGGCAATGTGATCAGTTTTGTGATAGGCATTTGACTTTTAGTTCCAGGAGCTTCTAAAGGACAAGAGCGACAAAACCACTCTCATTGACTCTCATGTTAAAAAGTTTAAAAATGTTCCTGCAAAACACACAAAGACGCTCTTTTCTAAATCGCTGGCATGGCCACAATTTTTTTTTTTTTTGAAAATCTTTTTTTTGAGTATAAAACATACAAACAGACCACATCAGTAAACCTGCCACAGCATTGGGACTATACCCACGCAGGAGTCAGTACCAGCTGGCCATAGGCTGTGTCCATCATTAGTAACATACAGCTGCAGCACGTTTACATGAAGGGACAAACAAACAAACAACCAATCTAGTGCAGTAGTGGCTCTCGCTCAATTAAAATGTCCAAGTATCACCTTCTTCAGTCGAGGCCCAAGGGACAACAAAGTATATCCAGCAAACCCATAGCAGTGATTCTAATACCGACAGAAAAAACAAAGCAAAAAAAAAAAACAAGGAAAACCCAAGTACAAGCTCAGTCAGTCTCCGGTCGCCATTGAGGCCTCGGCTAGCCATTTGGCCCACACTCTATCATACTTTTTGGGGCAACCTCTATTTTGGTAGGTTCCTTTATAGAGTGGCAGTACTTTATTGACATGTGATTTCCATAGCAATATGGATGGTGGGGCACGTTTCTTCCAGCAAAGAGTGATCATTTTTCTGGCATAGAATAACAGGAGTCCGATCAGAGTTCTCTCTGCCACCCTGGGGGCCAATTCCTCTACTAAGCCCAAAAGGCATATCTGTGGGGATGGGGCTATATCTATTCCTACCACCTCTTGTATTACAGCTAGTACTTGTGACCAGTAGTGTTTAATTACTGGGCAGGACCAGAAGATGTGTATAAAATCGCCCGGGTCCCCAGTACACCTCCAGCACTCCGCTGATAGGGAGGCTTTCATTTTATGCAACCTATACGGGGTAATATAAGCCCTGTGTAGAATTTTATATTGTATGAGACGATCCCGAAGGGAGACCAGTATTTTGAAGGGGAAATCCCACATGTCCACCCAATCCTCTGAGTCCAGTCCCGGGACGTCCTGTGTCCATCGCTGACGGAGCTTAGACAAATCTGGGGAGGAGACTCTAAGGAGATGCGCGTAGAGGACCGAGGTCGGTTTCTTGGTACATTCATAATGAATGACCCTCTCAAGATCAGATTGCACTATTTGCGTGACATTCTGTGTTATTTGGGCTTTAAACGCGTGAGACAGTTGCATATAGCGAAATAAATGCGAGGAAGGCACATTGTTATGGGATACATATGATTAAAGGGGCGTATAGCCGTGCCGGTGGCGAGGTCAGATACCAGTTTAATACCGCATTTGGCCCAAATTATGGGGTCCGGTAATGAGAAAAAATGTGGCAGTGTAGGGTTGTTCCATAGGGGGGCATGTGGGGAGACTGCAGTCCGTGGGAACTTCTCAATTCCCAATCCCGCCCCCCAGGCCTTCAGAGTCGTACGCATGGGGGTGGTCAAATCATACGGAGCCTTGGGACCACGAAGGGGTAAATGTGTGAGGGCCTCTACCGAACGGACCACCGCCGCCTCCAGAACAGACGCAGGGTTGGACGCATCCGGCACCAGCCACCAAACTGCTGTGACTAGCTGGGCTGCCAGAAAGTATTTCCGTGAGACTGCCTCCTTTCCCAAGTTGAAGCCTGTTAGAAAGGCGATACGCCGCGTAGGTTGGAGTATATTTTTCAAAGACGTTGCCAATACATATCTATTAGCCTGCTGGTCGCTACCGTGGCTATTTGGATTCATTACACCGCTTCCTTTTTCTTTTTTCTTTTTGTTTCTGTTCCAATTGCTACTTTGAAAGTATCAATATTGTTTGTATTCAGAAACTCTTTTATTAAAGAAGGGTTTTTTTTTGCTGAAAAGTATCACACTATGAAGTCCTCTTCTTCCTTCTTCTTCCTTCTTCTTCCTTCTTCTTCTTTTTCCTTCTTCCTTCTTCTTCCTTCTTCTTCTTCCTTCTTCTCGTTCCTTCTTCTTCCTTCTTCCTTCTTCTTTTTTCTACTTTGCTGCTACTTGAATTTTAAAATATCCGGGAGAGCTGTGTATGCTGATTGCTCTACTACTGAGGAGTGGATTACAAGCGCTGCTGCACCTGAGAAGTTCAGACACGCCAGTTTATCTTCTACCTGCATGAACTACGGCTCCCAGGTCCGGGATGATATGCCCATGAAAACGTCTCTCTGGTAAGAGGCTCATCTATCTACATTATTCATTGTGTTATCTGCACTATATGGATGTATCAACATTTCTATGTTCAAGCAAGTGGATCGTTGGTGTCAGAAGCTAGGAATGTCGGTTTATGGACTATGATTGATTCCTTTCATTCATTACTAGCTTATGTGCTTTGGACTACCAGCCCTTATGTGCTTTTGAATTAATTTTTCACACAGGATTTTGCAGTATAGAATTTTTTTTTTTTTTTCTGGTTTAAATTACTAGATGGTATTTTTACCTTTTCCTTATATATAGAATTGTTTTAATTTTAGGTTTGTGGGTTGCGCACTATCACTCTACCAATATACTTTTGTTTGCTGAATATTCCAGCAAACCTTATTTTTGCAGCACCATATTGAAAATTTTTTCATTTCAAACCCTTTTTTTCTTTTCTCACACATTGAATCCAATTAGAGTCCTGAAGTGTCCTAATTTGGATTTTACCTTTTAGTATCACTCACTAATTGGTTACCTGCTATCACTAATTCATTTATTTTTATATTTGTTACTCAGGAGAAGCGCAAATTCACCTTGCTTTACAGAAAGTATTTCCGGCAGTCCGGAAACCCAAACCCCCCTGCGACACCGGACGCATCAGTGTGAATAGTTTAAATCTAGGAGGATTTGGACCCCAGAGGAAGGAGGAGAAGAGTCGGTTCAATTTCGTAAAAAAAGAGCAAGGAATCCACTGTGGGGAGTTACGGAATAGGTAGGTAAATTTAGGTATAATTTTCATTTTAACTAAGTTAATGCGGCCTAATAAGGACAGAGGAAGGTTCTCCCAGGCCTTTAGTTTGGTCTTTACTCCCTGGATCACCGGCTCAAGATTAAGGGGTATAAAGCTGGACACGTCCCTCGAGACCCGCACCCCCAAGTACACCATTTCGTCGACCCATTTCAGTTGGATATCCGGCGGGGCTAGGTTTTTGGCTTCAGGGTCTATAGCTAGCAGTTGGGGTTTTGCCCAGTTCACCCGTAAACCTGTTATTTTAGAGAAGTCAGTCAATACTTGCAAAGCTCCTTTGAGGGAGGGGTCTGCGTCGTTCAGAAATAGTAGGAGGTCGTCTGCGTACAGAGCTACCCTCTCCTCCAGCCACGCTATTCTTAGACCTTTTATGTGGGGCGAGACACGCAAAGCCTCCGCCACCGGTTCCATAGCAATCGCAAACAATGCTGGAGAGAGAGGGCAGCCCTGCCTGGTACCCCTGGAAAGTGGAAAGGGGGGGGAGACGTCGCCTCCCAGCCGGACAGCCGCCCTCGGGGACTTGTATAGAATCTGCAGCCAGGTAATAAAAACCAACGGAAATCCCATCCTCCGCAGAGTTTCCCAGAGAAATGGCCATTTGATCGAATCGAATGCCTTTTCGATGTCGAAGGAGGCAATCGTTCTAGTGCCCACATTGTCATGTACAGCATGCAAGTTGGTGAATAGTCTGCGGAGGTTAATATCCGTGGATTTATTGGCCATGAATCCAGTCTGGTCCGTGTCTATAATAGAGGGCAGTAGTGGGTTGAGCCTAACGGTGATCAACTTAGATAAAATTTTGAAATCAATGTTGAGAAGTGCTATGGGCCTGTAAGAGGCGCACTGTTTGGGATTTTTATTGGGCTTAAGGATTAGAATAATGTGCGCGTCTGCCATGGAGGGTGGGAGCGCTCCCTCCTCCAGACAGTGGGTATACAGGTCAGCCAGCAGGGGAGCCAGGAGATCCGCATGAGACCGATAAAATTCGACAGGTAGACCATCAGGACTCGGGGACTTCCCAGGTGCCAATGTGTGGATAATAGCATGTACTTCCTCCGCAGTGATAGGCCTGACCAGATGGGACCTCTCCTCATCCGAGAGCCACCCCAGGGCCAGTGGGTCCAGGAGAGGCGCCATCTCAGCAGGAGTCATATCCGGAGGGAGCGTGGTACTGTACAATGTCTGGTAAAAGGACTGAAACTCCCTCAGGACACCCCCCTGGGATGTGATAGGCTCACCCGCAGGAGAAACCAGTTCAGGGATCAGAGTCATAGGGGTGTCGTGATGGGACATCATGGCTAATAGTCTACCGTTCCTATCCCCCTGCTCAAAGTATCTTTGTTTTGTGTGGAACATTTCTAAACGTGTGACCTCACTGAGATGGAGATGGAGATCCCTCCTGGTGGACTGCAGCCGTTCGAAGTTGGAGACCGAGGGGTCAGACCCGTAAGTGTCCACCGCCACCTCGATCTCCCCCTCCAACCGCGACGTGTTGGCTTGTTGATTTACCTTCACTGCCTTAATTGCTGACATATAGTGTCCTCTAGTGAATGCCTTAAATGCGTCCCATACAGTGGGAGGAGAGGAAGACCCTGCGTTGTGTTCCCAAAATTCCCTCAATGTATGTGGAGTCTGCCCTGAAATCTCGTCATGGGAGATCCAGTGGGCCCCAAGGCGCCACATGGAGCCACTTCGTCTTTCTCTGGTGCGCATAGTGATCTTAAGGGGGAGTGGTCAGACAGCCCGCTAGGTAGGTAGGCTGCCTCCACTATGTCAGCCAACATGAGTTGATTTGCAAACCCGTAATCAATTCTGGAGGAGGTTTTGTATGACGTAGAGAAACATGAGTACATTTTAGTCAGGGGATGCAACCACCTCCACACCTCAGTAACCCCTGCCGAGTGTGCCCACCCCTGCAGGCTCCCGGGAGAGGATTGTGATGGCACGGGCCTGTCAAGCTCAGGGGAAAGGGTGTTATTGAAGTCACCTAGGATTAACAACTTTGCTGGGCAATACGGGGAAATTCTCTCCAAAATAGTATACAACACTTCCGGTTTGAATGGTGGCGGGATATAAACTCCTACAATAATATACCTTTGCTGCCAGGCCAACAATATCACAATTACAAACCTGCCATGGGGGTCTGTATGGACCGCCTCAACTGTACACGGGAAGGATTTATTAACCAATATAGATACTCCCCTGGCATATGAGGAATACGAGGCATGAAAAGTTTTCTGAACCCAGGGTCTCTTCAAGGCCATCAGTTTGCCACCCATCAAGTGGGTCTCCTGTAGGATCAGTACCTGCGGATTATGTGCCCTGACATACTGGAACATCAGCGCCCTTTTAAATTTTGAGTTGAGGCCTCTGACATTCCAGGATATCACCGACATTGTTCCGTGATTACGTGATGCCATGATCCCAGGGGAGAATTGTGAATTTCGGGGTGAACGGGTCCCAACAGAGACCCACCCGATGAGTGTTTTGAGAGCCAGAGCCAACCACACAACACATGGAAAACAAAGAAAACAATGAAACTTCCCAAGCACAATGTGCCTTCCCTACCGGCACCCAGCTCCCCCCAAAAACACGGGGGATGGGCCGGGAGCCGGTCTGTACCCAAAACTGAACATAACATTGTGAAGCAGTGACCCAAAAACTAGGCCCCACTACAGTCCGCTGCAGCACAGAACTAAAACTGCAGGCTCAATTAGGGCTAATTTAACGTCTCTACAGGTGAGTGGAGAACAGCGGGACAAGGACTCCGCCAATTTCTGGGGTGACCCCAACTCGTGTTCAACCTACACCCGCGGACAACGGGGTGGGGGACGTGTATCTCGACACATCAAGAAGGAGCGGCAGTCCGGAACGGTGTTGTAGTTCCTCCAGCTATAGGAGTACCTCCAAGAAAGTACGTTTGGGGTAGCTCCGGTATTTGCAAGGAGTTCAGTAGGATGTAGAGAACAAGGATGTGGAAAATCCATGCATCAGGTGGATTAGTGAGAAGATTCTTTCAGTGCAGGTTGGTCAGCCAATCATCAGCATCCGCTGGGCTGTCGAAGAAGCGGACCGCACCGGCATGCTGGACTCGCAAACGGCTGGGATACAACATGCTATATTTAATTTCCTTATCTCTAAGGCGCCTGCGGACATCATTGAAGGTTTTTCTCTTCCTCTGTAGCTCAGCTGAAAAATCAGGGAAAAGAAGAACAGAGGTGTTGCAATATTCAAGTGTGGGATGTTTGCGGGCTTCAGAAAGGATCCTGTCCCTGTCCCGATAGTTGAGAAAGCGGACTAGGAATGGTCTGGGAGGTCTCCCCGGAACAGCTCGGCCCGTAGGCACCCGGTGGGCCCTTTCAACCACATAGGTAGGGGGAACATCCGCAAAGCCCAGGAGAGTTTTGAAGAACTCCTCTGCGAATACAGCAGGGTGATCCCCCTCTTCCCCCTCAGGCAGGCCGAGGACCCTGACGTTGTTACGCCGCAGCCTGTTCTCTGCGTCGTCTGACTTTGCGACAAGGGACTGCACCGTGCGTTGTAACTCAGCAATGGAGGTGGCATGTGTGGCCGTAAGATCTTCCGTGGCTGACACCCTGGATTCTGTTTCGGTCATCCTCCCCCTTATCTTGTCCAGATCGTTCCTTATGAGATTACACTCCGCAGCAAGATGATCAATGCGTACCAGCAGCGAGGTCCTGCTCTGCTCTATCGCCGCCAAGATTGCAGCCGTACCGTCAGGAGATGATGGAGCCGGCCCCTCTGCCGCTGGGACCTCACTAGGATCCATGTCTAGGTCGGCCAGCAAGGCCCGAAGGCGCCCGACCAGTAGGGGGTCCGTTTGCAGGGGAGGAGGGCAGCGGCGGTCGGAGCGGTGTATTGGCCTTAGCGGCTTTGGAGTTCCCCTTTCCCTGTTTTTTGGAGGAGGGGGACATCTGGTATATCCCGAAGAGGACACAGCTTGGCAGGTCAGAGAGGATGGAAGGCTAGGAGTATCAAGGAGGGGGAGGCCCGGAGCAGCGGAGCAGAGGTATCCAAATGGCAGAAGCTGTTTGGGGCGCTACAGTTAGCAACCAAAGGCAGTCACCACAGGTCAGCACACCAGGCTGCAACAGGGGTATGCACAGACAACCGGGTTGATGGATGGACACGCTGCAGGCAGAGTCGAGGATCAATAGGGGGACAGGCCCAGAACAAGATGACTGAGGCAGAGGGATGGCAGAGGATAGGAGACACCAGACCCCAGGAGTACAGGAAACAGTCACTGCCGGACAGCACACCAGGCTATGGGAGGGATGTGAAGGGGTGACAGCCTGTGTGGAGCAAGGCGATCCGCGCTCCGGACGTCTACCGCGCTGGCCGCGGCTCCCCGGCGGGACAGCTCCTCAGGAAACACCGGTGCTTCACAGGCTGTACTAGGCCGCACCCGGTCGCGGCCTCCACGGACCTCTCCAGCAGCCAGTCGGGCCTCCGGATCGTGCCAGGAAGAGGGATGGGCAGGCAGATGAGGACAGGGTGCAGTCTCTTACCTCCAGCCAGGCCGAGATCGATTCGCCCAGGAGCAGCACAGGCCGGTAAGATGGCGGTGGCCACAGGCGCGTGGGGGCTGTAGTCTGCAGGGGCCCCGGGGCAGAGAATCTCCTCAATTTTTGGCCCAGGACACAGCAGGGGATTCAGGGGAGAAGGCTGGCAGGGTATCCATCAAAATTAGCAGGTTAGATGCACGGATGGCACAGGATTAGGGTAAAGGATGGTCGGAGCCTCCCAGAAACACGTCCGCTGGCTCTCACATCAGGACACGCCCCCGTTGGCATGGCCACAATTTTAAGTTTATCAACATAAATTTCATATCGATGCGTTCACAAGGGCCGTGTCTTTCAAACGGTGAAGTCGCTGTATCGATCGCATGTACGGTTGTGGATTTATTACGTTTTGTTTGAATGCTTCCATAACTGATTTTGTGTGTGGATGAAAGCGATTCTAATGGTATTTTGATTCCCTAAACAGCTTTCCTTACCTCAGTGCAGTCCTCCTCCCTCACCTCATGTGGAGAAAGCCTCTTGAGGGGGGAGGGGCGACCAGGCAAGTCAGGACACTCTCTATATTGCAGATAGAGAAAGGAGCTGTGTGATATTAGGCTTTATAAGTACTGAAGGAACACTGCTTGTATGTCCTAAAGATACTGTAGTGGTTATGGTGAATGGCTTTTGTGCGGGCTCAGCAATTCAGCATTCCCACTCGCATTTTCCTCAGGAAATGCATTGTCTAGTTTTAATTCTAATTTTATTCCGTACGTTTTTTTGGCTCTGCGTAACTTCTGCATACTTTCAGCTATTGAGACCATTCAACTATTAAAATGTTCGTCTCGTTCAGCTAACGATGGGACTTCTTCAAGTTTTTTTGTACTATTTATACTTTTTAAAATATTAAGCTTTTAGACACTTTTTTTTACATTGAAGTCAATGAGAACATGCTTTTTACCACTTCAAATCACACGCGGTGCCAAAAGTTTCAGCTCCTTCATACTTTCACCTACAGACACCAAACAAACTTTAAAGCGGTCACAAAATATTTAGTTATTCAAACATGACTTTTCAGATTGATATCTTTTACGGTTTTTGTGAAAACGCAATTTACGTTTAGTGATTTTTTCAGAAAATTTTATCGGTTATAATGTAATCCTATGGAACAGTTTTAGAGTGTGTCATGTGACCTTTAGAGTGGAGATCATTGAAAAAAAAATTATCTTTAAAAAAAGGGGAAACAAATTGCTCTCACGCCCACAAGATCTACTTGTCATACACAATTTATATATCAAAACGTAGGTATTTTTGTCTGGTTTCAGGCAATGTGATCAGTTTTGTGATAGGCATTTGACTTTTAGTTCCAGGAGCTTCTAAAGGACAAGAGCGACAAAACCACTCTCATTGACTCTCATGTTAAAAATTTTAAAAATGTTCCTGCAAAACACACAAAGACACTCTTTTCTAAATCGCTGACATGGCCACATTTTTAAGTTTATCAACATAAATTTCATATCGCTGCGTTCACAAGGGCCGTGTGTTTCAAACGGTGAAGTCGCTGTAACGATCGCATGTACGGTTGTGGATTTATTACGTTTTGTTTGAAGGCTTCAATAACTGATTTTGTGTGTGGATTCAAGCGTTTCTAATGGTATTTTGATTCCCTAAATAGCTTTCTTTTACCTCAGTGCAGTCCTCCTCACCTCATGTGGAGAAAGCCTCTTGAGGGGGGAGGGGCGACCAGACAAATCAAGACACTCTCTATATTGCAGATAGAGAAAGGAGCTGTGTGTCCTAAAGATCGTGTAGTGGTTATGGTGAATGGCTTTGGTGCGGGCTCAGCAATTCAGCATTCCCACGCGCATTTTCCTCAGGAAATGCATTTTCTAGTTCTTAATTTTATTCCGTACGTTTTTTAGCTCTGCGTAACTTCTGCATACTTTCAGCTATTGAGACCATTCAACTATTAAAATGTTCATCTCATTCAGCTAATGATGGGACTTCTTCAAGTTTTTTTGTACTATTTATACTTTTTAAAATATTAAGCTTTTAGACACTTTTTTTAACATTGAAGTCAATGAGAACATCCTTTTTACCGCTTCAAATCACACACGCTGCCAAAAGTTTCAGCTCCTTCATACTTTCACTTACAGACACCAAACAAACTTTAAAGCGGTCACAAAATATTCAGCTATCCGGCTATGACTTTTCAGATTGATATCTTTTATAGTTTTTGTGAAAACGCAATTTACGTTTAGTGATTTTTTCAGAAAATGTTATCGGTTATAATGAATTCCTATGGAAGGTGTTTTAGAGTGTATCATGTGACCTTTAGAGTGGAGATCATTAAAAAAAAATGTCTTTAAAAAAAGGGGAAACAAATTGCTCTCACGCCCACAAGATCTATTTGTCATACACAATTTATATATCAAAACGTAGGTATTTTTGTCTGGTTTCAGGCAATGTGATCAGTTTTGTGATACGCATTTTATTTTTAGTTCGTGGACCTTCTAAAGGACAAGAGTACCACATTTTCTGTCATTGACTCTCATGTTAAAACGTCTAAAAAATTTCCCAGATTTTTTACACAAAGACAATCTTTTTTAAATCGCTGACATGCCCACATTTTTAAGTTTATCAACATAAATTTCATATCGATGCGTTCAGAAGGGCCGTGTGTTTCAAACGGTGAAGTCGCTGTATCGATCGCATGTACGGTTGTGGATTTATTAAGTTTTGTTTGAAGGCTTAATTCATGTATTTGGTCTGTGAATTAAAAGGCGTTTGTAATGCTATTTCTTTCCATAAATAGCTTTCTACCTCAGTGCAATATTCCTCCTCACTGACCTGGGGGGAAGGGAAACCTCTTGAGGGGGGAGGGGTGACCAGGAAGTCAGGATACTCTCTACTTTGCAGATAGAGAAAGGAGCTGTGTGTCCTAAAGATAGTGTAGTGGTTATGCTGAATGGCTTTGGCGCGGGCACAGCAATTCAGCATTCCCACGCGCATTTTCCTCAGGAAATGCATTTTCTAGTTATTCTTAATTAGTGGGAATGCTTTAATAAGCATTCCCAGTATTGATATTCGTTTTTTATTAGTGGGAATGCTTTAATAAGCATTCCCAGTATTGATATTCGTTTTTTATTATTCTTAATTAGTGGGAATGCTTTAATAAGCATTCCCAGTATTGATATTCGTTTTTTATTATTCTTAATTTTAATTGTAATTTTATTCCGTACGTTTTTTGGCTCTGCGTAACTTCTGCATACTTTCAGCTATTGAGACCATTCAACTTTTAAAATGTTCATCTCGTTCAGCTAACGATGGGACTTCTTCAAGTTTTTTTGTACTATTTATACTTTTTAAAATATTAAGCTTTTAGACACTTTTTTTTAACATTGAAGTCAATGAGAACATCCTTTTTCCTGCTTCAAAACACACGTTCTGCCAAAAGTTTCAGCTCCTTCATACTTTCACTTACAGACACCAAACAAACTTTAAAGCGGTCACAAAATATTCAGCTATCCAAACATGACTTTTCAGATTGATATCTTTTACGTTTTTTGTGAAAACGCAATTTACGTTTAGTGATTTTTTCAGAAAATGTTATCGGTTATAATGTATTCCTATGGAAGGTGTTTTAGAGTGTGTCATGTGACCTTTACAGTGGAGATCATTGAAAAAAAAAATTATCTTTAAAAAATGGGGAAACAAATTGCTCTCACGCCCACAAGATCTACTTGTCATACACAATTTATATATCAAAACGTAGGTATTTTTGTCTGGTTTCAGGCAATGTGATCAGTTTTGTGATACGTATTTTAGTTTTAGTTCCTGGAGCTTCTAAAGGACAAGAGGGCCAAATTTTCTCTCATTGACTCTCATGTTAAAAAATCTAAAAAATGTTCCTGCAAAACACACAAAGATACTCTTTTCTAAATCGCTGACATGGCCACATTTTTAAGTTTATCAACATAAATTTCATATCGATGCGTTCAGAAGGGCCGTGTGTTTCAAACGGTGAAGTCGCTGTATCGATCGCATGTACGGTTGTGGATTTATTACGTTTTGTTTGAAGGCTTCAATAACTGATTTTGTGTGTGGATTCAAGCGTTTCTAATGGTATTTTGATTCCCTAAATAGCTTTCTTTTATCTCAGTGCAGTCCTCCTCCCTTACCTCATGTGGAGAAAGCCTCTTGAGGGGGAGGGGCGACCAGGCAAGTCAAGACACTCTCTATATTGCAGATAGAGAAAGGAGCTGTGTGATATTAGGCTTTATAAGTACTGAAGGAACACTGCTTGTATGTTCTAAAGATAGTGTAGTGGTTATGGTGAATGGCTTTGGGGCGGGCTCAGCAATTCAGCTATTCAGCATTCCCATGCGCATTTTCCTCAGGAAATGCATTGTCTAGTTATTCTTAATTTTATTCCGTACGTTTTTTGGCTCTGCGTAACTTCTGCATACTTTCAGCTATTGAGACCATTCAACTATTAAAATGTCCATCTCATTCAGCTAACGATAGGACTTCTTCAAGTTTTTTTGTACTATTTATACTTTTTAAAGTATTAAGCTTTTAGACACTTTTTTTTAACATTGAAGTCAATGAGAACATCCTTTTTACCGCTTCAAATCACACACGCTGCCAAAAGTTTCAGCTCCTTCATACTTTCACTTACATACACCAAACAAACTTTAAAGCGGTCACAAAATATTCAGCTATCCGGCTATGACTTTTCAGATTCATATCTTTTATAGTTTTTGTGAAAACGCAATTTACGTTTAGTGATTTTTTCAGAAAATTTTATCGGTTATAATGAATTCCTATGGAAGGTGTTTTAGAGTGTGTCATGTGACCTTTAGAGTGGAGATCATTGAAAAAAAAATTATCTTTAAAAAAAGGGGAAACAAATTGCTCTCACGCCCACAAGATCTACTTGTCATACACAATTTATATATCAAAACGTAGGTATTTTAGAGGTGGGCGGAGTAACATCATGGCGCCGTAAGGACTCAGGGCGCTAGCAGCAGCTCCATGCGACTTGGATAAGGAGGACTCTGAAGCCAAAATTGCCCTGAACTATCGCTAATCCCCCTCTAAACTGTCCCACCGGGACTACCTGGTCAGGCGGGTGGCGTAGGTGCCTGTGTGTGGTGAGAACCGGCCGAGGGAGATCCCGGGTGCTCTCCGTGCGGAGTATCGGAAGCTGGCCGGGGTGTACGGAGCCTCCAGCGAACCACACGTGATTGGACATCAGGCGGAGTGACGTGGGAGAAGGAGGAGGCGACAGCAGAGGGAGTGTGAGCACTGTACTAGGACTCGCTGTGTGCCGCTCCAGACGTCAACGTGGATGCTGATCCTTGCCCTGCAGTGAGCGAGTCGGAAGGGAAGCTGAGGCTATAGGAGCTGGATAGACGGCCGTATAGGCCAGCTGAGCGGTCTGTCCCCGTTCCAGGTCCGTTCCCGGACGCCTCCATCAAAACGGGTGAAGTTCTCCCCCCCCCCACTGCCTGCTTGTGGACTACCTAGGAACAAGAGGGGAGGTGAGTAAGAAGCCCCGAAGCTGTGAAGCTGAGAAGGCAGAGACGGTAAATTGTACAAGATTGCTCTTTGGCTTTTTGCATCCCCAAGTGGACCTGAACTGATTTGAACTGATTTGAAAGGGTATCTGGCTGATGCTCTGCTATCCTGCTAAAGGGGGTTTATTGGTATAGTCTGGCTACAATATCACATAAATGTACTTTTAAGAGCTCCCATATATATACAAAGTGTTGAAAAAAAAAAAGAGGGAGGAGATCTTGTCCACCTGAGTTGAAGGGGGCCATAGGACTGTTATAACTAATATTGAAATAAGGGCTCCAATTTATGAGAGACAATGTGAGAGAAATAGCAGTTCCGCAGGTACTGGCTCAACCTAAATTCCCCTAGGAGATATTGATCTAAGTTCTCTGAGGTCCCAGTCTCAGTCCCAGTGGATAAGGAACGGTGGGTGAAAGGGACAGTAGGATACGGATACGGATGTCGAACAAGTGCTGAAACTTTGTTTTCCATCTCTTATTTCCGCTCCACTCTCTTTTGCCCCAAACACAGGTCTAAAAATCTGGAGCTGGGTGAGGGTGGGCCAAGGAGGGGGAGCAGATATACATGCTCTATCAGCCCCCGGTCACACACCACATCAATTTCTGGCAGATACTTGGGCAGTGTATCAGCAGGTGAGGGGCAGTTAGCCTATCATCTTACGTCAGTAAAATCCCCATAAACAGGCCTTGGACAAAAGGGCAAAGATGGTGCGGAGGGCCCCAAAAAATACGCAGGGAGGGGGCTCTGGCCGCAGCACAATGAGGTCATATCTTGTGTCTGAAGGACTAGATCGGGCACCGGTTAGCCCCAAAGGAGATGGTGACAATAGCATATCCGGGACACCTGTTAAAAACAAAGGACAGACCGAGGGGGAGACTCCAGGGAAAGAGAAGGAGAAAAATAAGGATCAATCCCTTGCAGTAAAAGGCCAAAGTAAAGTATTAAAAACCCCGGAAAGTCAACAAATACAATCTAGCATGTTCCCTGATACCTCCCTTGGAGACGCCCAAGCTCCACCAACTAGGCAGGATATGATGGACATGTCAGAAATGATATTACGCCTAGAAAGAACCATCAAGGGGGAAATGGGTGCAACGAGAAGAGACATCCAGAGTGTGCTACAGAGAGTTGAAGGGATAGAGGAACAACTAGAGGAGCATAGAAATGCAATAACGGAATTAAGAGATAGAGCGGACATGGACTGGATAGAAATAAGAAATGCTCGATATAAATTAGAGGACCAAGAGAACCACAGCAGACGAAAAAACCTGCGCATAAGAGGCCTCCCGGAAGAAGTCAAAGACATAGAACTGGGGGAGGTGCTGCGGGAGATATTCAATACAGCTCTAAAAAGGGAGGTGACAGCCCCTATGCATTTTGAACGGGTCCACAGAATACAAAAATTTTACAACACACAAAGAGACCTACCAAGGGACACTATAGTCAGATTCCTAGAATATAATCAAAAAGAACTGGTATCTCAAACTACAAGGAATTCTGTCACTATGGAGTATAAAGGGGCCAAGTTACTCTTGTTCTCAGATCTCTCATCAGAGACACTAGCACGAAAGAGGGCGCTGAAGCCACTAACCAGTCATCTACAATCAAAGGACATACCGTATAGATGGGGCTTCCCAGCCTGTTTGTCGGTTAAGAATATGGGGGTCTCAGCAGTTATCCGTTTCCCTGAAGATGTAAAAGAATTTTGCAAAAAGCTGAATATTCAGCCAATTCAAATAGATAACTGGGAAAAGAGACCTCCAGCTTGGAGAAGATGGAGGGAACAGGAATGGAATAGGGCATAGACTACCTAGGCCTATGTTGGTTGAAGGGAGATCTCTCTAGAATACTGGGACGGGGGGAGGGTGGGGGGGAGTGGGAGGTGGGGGGACAAGGGTGGCTGGTTATCAGGTATCCGCGGGGACTGTCCCCTGCTTCTGATCTTCCCCTTTACCCCTCTCTTTGTAATAATAGTTTGCAGTAAGGTCAACACCCAGAGAGAGAACAAAGGATGTCGCCTGGGGAGGGGGTAAATAGGAGCTAATATGCCGTCCCTGGACCAGGAGCCGTTCCGATCTAGTGGACGGGGCCTGGAAATTGGGGGGTCATAGTAGACGTCCCGAGGAAAGGCTCTCTCGGCAAGCGGCCTGGATGGGCACTGACCGAGCGAGTCTTAGCATTGAGGCTCAATGCGTTGGGGGGGGGAGAGGGGGGGGTATATGTTTTTTATGTGGTCTCGAGGTACTTTGATTAAGATTTCTTTTTCGAAAAATATGAGTTTAAAGTTGAACCAGGAGTATGGTTTAGTTCTATATTTGGAGAAAAGGTCTGGAGTCTCTCATGTCCTGTGGGGATATGATCTTCGCTCCTCATTAAGGGGGGAAAAAATGAAATATAATAAATGGTCGCATTAAAAATGGTAACGTACAATGTACGAGGGTTAAATAACCCCAGTAAGCGGTATCAGATACTACAGGAGATGAAGAGACTCTCGGCCAATATAGTGTTCCTCCAGGAAACTCACCTAAAAATAACATCAACAACTAGATTAAATTCAAAGGAATTCCCTATATGGATTCATAGCTACTCCCCTAATAAAAGAGCAAAGGGAGTTGCAATAGGGCTCGATAGGAACACACGGTTCTCCCTAGAAGCTACAGAAATAGATCCCGATGGAAGATACTTGTTTGTTAAGGGTACTATTCTGAATATGAGATACACATTGGTAAATGTGTATTGTCCTAATGTAAGGCCGGCTGTCTACCTGAGAAAATTTTTGAATAAATTAGAAGGATTTAGAGAAGGTATGGTGATTGTGGCAGGCGACCTAAACTTTGTATTTGATCCACTATTAGACACTCAACCCATCTCACTGAGATCGGAGGGGAAATACCTTAGAATGGTTAAACATAAACTACATCAGATGCAATTGGTGGAAGCCTGGAGAATCTTCCACCCAAAAGACAAGGACTACACATATTTCTCAGTGGTCCATGGGTCATATTCAAGAATCGACCATGTCCTGCTAGATCATCGGTTGCTTGAAGGACTGATAAGGATAGAAATAAAATCTATAACACTATCAGACCATGCCCCAATGGTAGTGTCCCTAGACTCAGGGGAGATTCCGGCTGGACGGCCAGTGTGGAGATTAGACGAGTCCCTAGTAAATAACACCAAGACAGCCGATGATCTAGAAAGGGATATGAGTTTATTCTTCTAAGAAAATGATACTGAAAATATCGCACCAGCCACGCTCTGGGAAACGCACAAGGCATTTATGAGAGGGAGGCTTATAGCAGAAAAGGCCAAGAGGAGGAAGATTATGCAGGTACGGAAACAAACACTACTAGAAGAAATCCAGGCCCTAGAACGGAAGCATAAAAAAGTACAGGAAGAGCAGGTTCTAAGGGTCCTAACTAGTAAGAGAGAAGAGCTCCGTGACCTCCTTGAGCAGGAAACGAAATGGATTTTCAACAATGTGAACAACAAATTTTACACTTTGGGTAATAAACCGGGTAGATTGCTAGCAAGGACTATAAAACCAAGAAACACACAGAACTCTATCCTGAAAATAAAAGATAGAAATGGAGAAATGAGACATTCCACTAGTGAGATAACTAAAATATTCTATGAATACTACCAAAACTTATATAATGTTAACAAGGGGCAAGGGGATATAGAAGTCCAGAATAGAAGGGAAAAAATTAAACAATACCTAGAAAAGGTTAAGACTCCAGGCCTAGCAGAGGAAGTAATAAGTGACTTAGAAAAAGAAATAACAAAAGAGGAAATAAGTCAAGTGATTAGGAGCATTAAAATGGGGAAGAGTCCTGGCCCTGACGGGTTTACGTCACTATATTATAAAAGGTTTGGGGAGATACTAGTGCCATTTTTCCAGAAGTATATGAATTCAATAGGGGGGGGCATGGTAATGCCTAAGGAGGCCCTGAATGCTCACATAATTTTGATAGGGAAGGAAGACAAGGACCCCTCCTTGTGTGCCAGTTATAGGCCGATATCTCTAATAAATGTGGACATAAAAATGTATTCAAAAATTCTTGCTGAGAGAATAAGACCACTCTTAACAGGCCTGATAGATAATGACCAAGCAGGGTTTATACCCGGGAGAGAAACGAGAGAAAACATTCTAAGAGTAATATTTCTGTTGCAGAAAGCTAAAAAGAACAAACAACCAGTAGTATTCCTGTCTTTAGATGCCGAAAAGGCATTTGATAGGCTGGAATGGGAATTTATGCTAGCAAACTTATCCCATGTAGGATTTGGCCCAAGTATGCTCAGGTGGATAGGGGCTCTGTATTCGGATCCCTCGGCTCAGGTGAGGGTGAATGGCACCCTCTCGGACAGCTTTACACTTTGTAATGGGACCCGGCAAGGATGTCCGCTATCGCCTCTCTTATTCGTCCTATCATTGGAGCCTTTACTGGAAACAATACGGATGAATCAGGAAATAGAAGGGATAAAACTTGAGAGAAGGGAGCATAAGATATCTGCATTTGCGGATGACATGATGCTATTCGTATCTAACCCCAGGGAGACACTGCCTAAAATAATGTCGGAATATGAACAGTATGGTGAGATTTCAAATCTCAAAATTAATAAAGACAAAACGGAGATACTAAGTATATCATTAAGTCCACAGGATCGTAGGGAACTTGAGGTCCTCTATCCATTTAAATGGAAGCAGATGAGGATGAAATATCTAGGTATATACCTGTCTAGCACGGAAAGATACTTCTATGAAGACAATTATATACTATTACTGAACAAAGTAAAATCAGATTTAAAAGGATATAGTATAGATAGAGTATCATGGTGGGGAAGGGTTAATACTATAAAAATGATGATCTTGCCTAAAGTTCTTTATATTTTTCAAACACTACCGATAAAAATTCCAGAATTGTATTTTAAAATCTTGGAAAAGTTAATAGGAGGTTTCATATGGAGGGGAAAAAAGCCGCGTATAGCAGTGGAGACCCTGATTAGACCTAAAGAGGAAGGAGGAATACAGCTGCCGGACTTCAGAAGGTACTATGAGGCGGCGGTATTGAGGAGGATCTTAGACTGGGTGCAGGGCGAGGGTGGGAGTAAAAAAAAGTGGGTAGAAGTTGAAGAAAGTTTAAGTAAAAAAGAGCTGGGAAATATAATATGGGTACCGGAGCAATATAGAGGACTACCCTTGGACACTCCTGCAATAACAAAAGAAACTTTTAGAATATGGTATAAGGTCGGTAAGAAAAATAAATTGCTTTATAATAGCCCGCTGCTGCCACTTACTGGTACGGACTTCTTCCCGCCGGGCAAGGAGGGGGGGATGTACCTGAGGTGGGCAACCTCAGACACTCTAAGATTGAAGGATATAATAAAAGGAAATGAATTATGTTCGGTGGGAGAACTCCAAGAGAAATATGGACTGTACCCAGGGGACAGGTGGAGACACAGACAAGTCCAACATTTTGTTGGCACTCTGTCGAAGCCCCTGCGAGCTATGAATGAACTAAATCAATGGGAAAAATATATGACCCAAGGAGAACATGGGAAATGGGGAATATCAAGTATCTATAAGATGTTGACAACTAAGATAGAGCTAGGGAAATTGAAAATAATAGAAAGCTGGGAAACAGAACTTAATCAAACCATATCTAATAAGAAGAAGAGACAGGTATTAGAATATGTCCAGGCTACATCGATGGATGCAAAAGTAAAAGAAATCAATTATAAGTTACTTACTAAATGGTACTACGTTCCAATTAAATTACATAGAATGAATAATGAGGCTTCCCCCCTATGCTGGAGAGAGTGCGGGATGGAGGGAACTCATGCCCACATATGGTGGCAATGCCCCCTCATACAGGTATACTGGCGGGAGATACTAGGACTGATAAAAAAAATTAGTGGATATGAGATAAGATATGATCCATGGGAATGTCTGTTTCACACTACGAGTATGTCCAAGAAAAAGTATAGAGGTTCCTTGGTTCCGTTCTTATTGAATGGAGCCAAGGCACTAATACCTCAGGAAATGCATTTTCTAGTTCTTCTTATTAGTGGGAATGCTTTAATAAGCATTCCCAGTATTGATATTCGTTTTTTATTATTCTTCTTCTTCTTAATTTTAATTTTAATTTTATTCCGTACGTTTTTTGGCTCTGCGTAACTTCTGCATACTTTCAGCTATTGAGACCATTTAACTTTTAAAATGTTCGTCTCATTCAGCTAATGATGGGACTTCTTCAAGTATTTTTGTACTATTTATACTTTTTAAAATATTAAGCTTTTAGACACTTTTTTTTAACATTGAAGTCAATGAGAACATCCTTTTTCCTGCTTCAAAACACACGTTCTGCCAAAAATTTCAGCTCCTTCATACTTTCACTTACAGACACCAAACAAACTTTAAAGCGGTCACAAAATATTCAGCTATCCAAACATGACTTTTTAGATTGATATCTTATACGGTTTTTGTGAAAACGCAATTTACGTTTAGTGATTTTTTTATCGGTTATAATGTAATCCTATGGAGCAGGTTTAGAGTGTGTCATGTGACCTTTAGAGTGGAGATCTTTGAAAACAAAAATTATCTTTAAAAAAAGGGCGAACAAATTGCTCTCACGCCCACAAGATCTACTTGTCATACACAATTTATATATCAAAACGTAGGTATGCTTGTCTGGTTTCAGGCAATGTGATCAGTTTTGCGATAGGCATTTGACTTTTAGTTCCAGGAGCTTCTAAAGGACAAGTGCCTCAAACGCCCTCCCATTGACCGTCATGTTAAAAAGTCTAAAAAAAATTCCTGCAAAACACACAAAGACGCTCTTTTCTAAATCGCTGGCATGGCCACAATTTTAAGTTTATCAACATAAATTTCATATCGATGCGTTCACAAGGGCCGTGTCTTTCAAACGGTGAAGTCGCTGTATCGATCGCATGTACGGTTGTGGATTTATTACGTTTTGTTTGGAGGCGTAATTAATGTATTGGTCTGTGAATTAAAAGGCGTTTGTAATGGAATTTCTTTCCATAAATAGCTTTCTACCTCAGTGCAATATTCCTCCTCACTGACCTGGGGGGGAGGGGAAACCTCTTGAGGGGGGAGGGGCGACCAGGAAGTCGGGATACTCTCTACTTTGCAGATAGAGAAAGGAGCTGTGTGTCCTAAAGATAGTGTAGTGGTTATGGTGAATGGCTTTGGTGCGGGCTCAGCAATTCAGCATTCCCACTCGCATTTTCCTCAGGGAATGCATTTTCTAGTTCTTAAATTTAATTTTATTATTCCGTACGTTTTTTGGCTCTGCGTAACTTCTGCATACTTTCAACTATTGAGACCATTCAACTATTAAAATGTGCATCTCATTCAGCTAACGATGGGACTTCTTCAAGTTTTTTTGTACTATTTATACTTTTTAAAATATTAAGCTTTTAGACACTTTTTTTTACATTGAAGTCAATGAGAACATGCTTTTTACCACTTCAAATCACACATGCTGCGAAAAGTTTCAGCTCCTTCATACTTTCACTTACATACACCAAACAAACTTTAAAGCGGTCACAAAATATTCAGCTATCCGGCTATGACTTTTCAGATTGATATCTTTTATAGTTTTTGTGAAAAGCAATTTACGTTTAGTGATTTTTTCAGAAAATGTTATCGGTTATAATGAATTCCTATGGAAGGTGTTTTAGAGTGTGTCATGTGACCTTTACAGTGGAGATCATTGAAAAAAAAATTATCTTTAAAAAACGGGGAAACAAATTGCTCTCACGCCCACAAGATCTACTTGTCATACACAATTTATATATCAAAATGTAGGTATTTTTGTCTGGTTTAAGGCAATGTGATCAGTTTTGTGATACGCATTTTATTTTTAGTTCGTTGAGCTTCTAAAGGACAAGAGTACCAAATTTTCTGTCATTGACTCTCATGTTAAAAAGTCTAAAAAAATTCCCAGCAAAACACACAAAGAAACTCTTTTTTAAATCGCTGACATGCCCACATTTTTAAGTTTATCAACATAAATTTCATATCGATGCGTTCACAAAAGCCTTGTGTTTCAAACGGTGTAGTCGCTGTATCGATCGCATGTACGGTTGTGGATTTATTACGTTTTGTTTGAAGGCTTAATTCATGTATTTGGTCTGTGAATTAAAAGCGTTTGTAATGCTATTTCTTTCCATAAATAGCTTTCTACCTTAGTGCAATATTTCTCCTCACTGACCTAGGGGAGGGAGAAAACCTCTTGAGGGGGAGGGGCGACCAGAAAGTCAGGATACTCTCTACTTTGCAGATAGAGAAAGGAGCTTTGCCCTTAAGATAGTGTAGTGGTTATGGTGAATGGCTTTGGTGCGGGCTCAGCAATTCAGCATTCCCACGCGCATTTTCCTCAGGAAATGCATTTTCTAGTTCTTAATTTTAATTTTATTTTTCATTTTATTCCGTACGTTTTTTGGCTCTGCGTAACTTTTGCATACTTTCAGCTATTGAGACCATTCAACTTTTAAAATGTTCATCTCGTTCAGCTAACGATGGGACTTCTTCAAGTTTTTTTCTACTATTTATATTTTTAAAAATATTAAGCTTTTAGACACTTTTTTTTAACATTGAAGTCAATGAGAACATGCTTTTTACCCCTTAAAATCTCATCTGCTGCCAAATGCTTCTTCTCCTTCATACTTTCACTTACAGACACCAAACAAACTTTAAAACGGTCACAAAATATTCAGTTATCCGAAAATTACTTTTTAGATTGATATCTTTTACGGTTTTTGTGAAAAAGCAATTAACGTTTAGTGATTTTTTTCAGAAAATGTCATCGATTATAATGTGTTCCTATGGGAGTGCTTTACAGTGGACGATGACATCACTAGAGTGGAGATCATTGAAAAAAAATTATCTTTAAAAAAAGGGGGAACAAATTGCTCTCACGCCCACTAGATCTACTTGTCATACACAATTTATATATCAAAACTTAGGTATTTTTGTCTGGTTTCAGGCAATGTGATCAGTTTTGTGATACATATTTTATTTTTAGTTCGTGGAGCTTCTAAAGGACAAGAGCCCCAAAATTTCTCTCATTGACTCTAATGTTAAAAAGTCTAAAAAATTTCCCAGCAAAACGCACAAAGACACTCTTTTTTAAATCGCTGACATGCCCACATTTTTAAGTTTATCAACATAAATATTATACCGAATTGTTCACAAAAGCCTTGTGTTTCAAACGGTGAAGTCGCTGTATCGATCGCATGTACGGTTGTGGATTTATTAAGGTTTGTTTGAAGGCTTAATTCATGTATTTGGTCTGTGAATTAAAAGCGTTTGTAATGGTATTTCTTTCCATAAATAGCTTTCTTTACCTCAGTGCAATATTCCTCCTCAATGACCTGGGGAGGAGAAAACCTCTTGAGGGGGGAGGGGCGACCAGGAAGTCAGGACACTCTCTACTTTGCAGATAGAGAAAGGAGCTGTGTGTCCTAAAGATAGTGTAGTGGTTATGGTGAATGGCTTTGGTGCAGGCTCAGCAATTTGGCTATTCAGCATTCCCACGCACATTTTCCTCAGGAAATTTTGATTCCCTAAATAGCTTTCTTTTACCTCAGTGCAGTCCTCCTCCCCCACCTCATGTGGAGAAAGCCTCTTGAGGGGGGAGGGGCGACCAGGCAAGTCAAGACACTCTCTATATTGCAGATAGAGAAAGGAGCTGTGTGATATTAGGCTTTATAAGTACTGAAGGAACACTGCTTGCATGTCCTAAAGATACTGTAGTGGTTATGGTGAATGGCTTTGGCACGGGCTCAGCAATTCAGCTATTCAGCATTCCCACGCGCATTTTCCTCAGGAAATGCATTTTCTAGTTAGTGGGAATGCTTTAATAAGCATTCCCAGTATTGATATCCGTAAATTTATTATTCTTAATTTTAATTTTATTCCGTACGTTTTTTGGCTCTGCGTAACTTCTGCATACTTTCAGCTATTGAGACCAATCAACTATTAAAATGTTCGTCTCGTTCAGCTAACGATGGTACTTCTTCAAGTTTTTTTGTACTGTTTATACTTTTTTAAAATATTAAGCTTTTAGACACTTTTTTTTAACATTGAAGTCAATGAGAACATCCTTTTTACCCCTTAAAATCTCATGTACGCCAAATGCTTCTTCTTCATACTTTCACTTACAGACACCAAACAAACTTTAAAATGGTCACAAAATATTCAGCTATCCGAAAATGACTTTTTAGATTGATATCTTTTACGGTTTTTGTGAAAACGCAATTTACGTTTAGTGATTTTTTCAGAAAATGTTATCGGTTATAATGTATTCCTATGGAACAGTTTTAGAGTGTGTCATGTGACCTTTACAGTGGAGATCATTGAAAAAAAATTATCTTTAAAAAAAGGTGAAACAAATTGCTCTCACGCCCACAAGATCTACTTGTCATACACAATTTATATATCAAAACGGAGGTATTTTTGTCTGGTTTCAGGCAATGTGATCAGTTTTGCGATAGGCATTTGACTTTTAGTTCCAGGAGCTTCTAAATGACAAAGACCTCAAAATCCCTCCCATTGACCGTCATGTTAAAAAGTCTAAAAAATGTTTCTGCAAAACACACAAAGACGCTCTTTTCTAAATCGCTGACATGGCCACATTTTTACGTTTATCAACATAAATTTCATATCGATGTGTTCACAAGGGCCGTGTCTTTCAAACGGTGAAGTCGCTGTATCGATCGCATGTACGGTTGTGGATTTATTAAGGTTTGTTTGAAGGCTTAATTCATGTATTTGGTCTGTGAATTAAAAGCGTTTGTAATGCTATTTCTTTCCATAAATAGCTTTCTTTACCTCAGTGCAATATTCCTCCTCACTGACCTGGGGGGGAGAAAACCTCTTGAGGGCGAGGGGCGACCAGGAAGTCAGGATACTCTCTACTTTGCAGATAGAGAAAGGAGCTGTGTGTCCTAAAGATACTGTAGTGGTTATGGTGAATGGCTTTGGTGCGGGCTCAGCAATTCAGTTATTTAGCATTCCCACACGCATTTTCCTCAGGAAATGCATTTTCTAGTTAGTGGGAATGCTTTAATAAGCATTGCCAGTATTGATATTCGTTTTTTATTCTTCTTCTCCTTTATTATTATTAGTGGGAATGCTTTAATAAGCATTCCCAGTATTGATATCCGTAAATTTATTATTAGTGGGAATGCTTTAATAAGCATTCCCAGTATTGATATTCGTTTTTTATTATTAGTGGGAATGCTTTAATAAGCATTCCCAGTATTGATATCCGTAAATTTATTATTCTTAATTTTAATTTTATTATTCCGTACGTTTTTTGGCTCTGCGTAACTTCTGCATACTTTCACCTATTGAGACCATTCAACTTTTAAAATGTTCATCTCGTTCAGCTAACGATGGGACTTCTTCAAGTTTTTTGTACTATTTATACAACCAGTCCATAGCAACCATTCCATAGCAACCAGTCCATAGCAACCCTCCATAGCAACAGTCCATAGCAACCAGTCCATAGCAACCGTCCATAGCAACCAGTCCATAGTAACAAGTCCATAGCAACCCTCCCTAGCAACCAGTCCATAGCAACCAGTCCATAGCAACCATTTCATAGCAACCCTTCATAGCAACCCTCCATATCAACCAGTCCATAGCAACCAAGCCATAGCAACCAGCCCATAGCAACCAGTCCATAGCAACCGTCCATAGCAACCGTCCATAGCAACCATTCCATAGCAACCATCCATAGCAACTAGCCCATAGCAACAAGTCCAGAGCAACAAGTCCATTGCAACCAGTCCATAGCAACCCTCCATAGCAACCAGTCCATATAGCAACCAGTCCATAGCAATCGTCCATAGCAACCAGTCCATAGCAACCAGTCCATAGCATCCAGTCCATAGCAACCGGTCCATAGCAACAGTCCATAGCAACCAGTCCATAGCAACCATCCATAGCAACCAGTCCATAGCAACCAGTCCATAGCAACCAGTCCATAGCAACCCGTCCATAGCAACCCGTCCATAGCAACCCGTCCATAGCAACCTGTCCATAGCAACCAGTCCATAGCAACCAGTCCATAGCAACCGGTCCATAGCAACCGGTCCATAGCAACAGTCCATAGCAACCAGTCCACAGCAACCAGTTTATAGCAACCGTCCATAGCAACCAGTCCATAGCAAGCTGTCCATAGCAACCAGTCCATAGCAACCAGTCCATAGCAACCATTCATAGCAACCAGTCCATAGCAACCAGTCCATAGCAACCATCCATAGCAACTAGTCCATAGCAACCAGTCTATAGCAACCTTCCATAGCAACCAGTCCATAGCAACCTGTCCATAGCAACCCTCCATAGCAACCAGTCCAATACAACCAGTTCATAGCAACCGTCCATAGCAACCAGTCCATAGCAAGCAGTCCATAGCAACCCTCCATAGCATGCAGTCCATAGCAACA
>NC_053494.1:74608477-74618477 GCF_905171775.1 Rana temporaria | reverse complement strand
ATGGCGTAACCTTCCCCTTTCACCGGTGGGTCGAGGGAACCTCATAAAGATGGTAATACTCCCCAAATTGCTTTATTTTTTTCGTCAGACCCCTGTTACTATCCCGAAGTCCTTTTTTCGACGGCTCGACAGTATAGTGATGGCGTTCGTCTGGGCTGGTAGCCCTCCTCGGGTTGCTAGACATACTCTTTATCTTCCCCTCTCGGGGGGTGGGCTGGCCCTCCCAAATTTCTTGGCCTACTACTGGGCGGCGGTGCTAGTGACGGTCCGGTGGTGGTTTTCCCAGCCGCGACAAAATCCGGCAGTCAACCTAGAGGCGGCGGTTTTGGGATCCTATGCTGCCCTGTCCAACCTGGTGTTTCGGGGGTGCAGGGCTCATCCCTCTGTCACGAGGCCCATGGCGACGGTGGTTAGGGTGTGGGCGTCGTCCAGGGCTCGAATGCTGAAACCAAATACTGCCTCCCCACATACCCCGCTTTGGGGCAACCCACTTCTTCCCCACCTGAACACGGTCCCAGACCCGGTGGTCTGGGCCCGACGGGGGATCCTCACCCTCCGGCATGTGATGCCGGATGGTGTGGTGATGCCCTTTCAGGACTTGTGTCGGACCTATAAGGTCCCTTCCTCATTTGGCTTTAGATACACTCAGCTGCGACATGCATTGATGGCCCAGTTTCCGGACTCGGTGACGCTCGAGTCAGATTCGATAGAGCGTCTTCTGATCTCGGGGGTCATGGGGAAGCCCCTCTCATCCCTCTATTTGAGATTTACGGTGGCATACGACACGAACACGACGGGGACACTGACCAAATGGACTGCCGACATCCCGGATCTGGACGAAGAGATCTGGGAGGAATGTGTCTCCTCCTTTCTCCCGTCTATGATTGCCTCTAGAGACAGGTTCATTCAACTTAAATTTCTTCACAGGGCATACTACACCCCGCAGAGGTTGGCTAGGATTTATCCCTCCAGGTCCCCGGAGTGCACCAGGTGCCTGGGAGACACGGGCTCCTTCATTCATATGGTCTGGTCCTGCCCTAAGCTGGATCAGTACTGGAGAGAAGTGGCGGGGGTCCTCTCGGATCGTTGTGGGATAGAACTAGCCATGGACCCAAAACTGTTCCTCCTAAGCTACCTGGGTGAGATTGAGGGAGACAGGTATACCAAACTGAGCATCACCTTTGCTCTGTTTTATGCTAGAAGGGAGATCCTACTTCGATGGCGGGGCTCTGATCTTCCCACGGTGTCCTCCTGGCTGGCCACGATCAACAGAGTGCTCCCACTATATAGGCTGACGTACGAGAGCAGAAACTGCCCAGCTAAATTTGAAAAGATCTGGTCAAAATGGATTGATTCCCCTGGCGACTTGGTTGACTCCCCCCCTGCTGCGTCCTGAATATTGAGGGGCTGTGGGTGGCCGGGGCTCCCCGTCCCCTGCCTCCCCTCCCCGCCCGCCTCGGCGTGCGGTGCCTCCCCCTCCCCTTCCCCCCCTCGTCCCCCCCCCCCTCCGGGGGGGGGGGGCGGGGGGTTGACGGGGCGGGGGCGACGGCCGGGGGACGCCGGCTGGCGATTCCCCCCGGGTGACGGGTTTTTGTCTGTGTTGTCTGTCCCATTGTGGATGCTGCTGAACTAATCCCCCACCAATGTAGTCCTTTGTTTATGACATCTATGTATGAACTTATGCATTCTGAGTAAGCCTTGTGATCTTTGTACTGTCATTTTCATGTGTGTGTTATTGTCTGTCACCAAAAATAAAAAACTTTAACTGTTAAAAAAAAAAGTATCAAGATAAGTGGCCCAGTCGGCCATCTCCCCCCTACACTCCTCCTAACAGCCTTTTTTGTACCAGCTCCAGGGGGCTTAGTCCTGGTGTCTCAAGCCATGGGTCCCATATTTTAAAGAATTTCCCTGCGGTCCCTCTGTGTTGGTAGATGTATTTTTCGTAAGAAAAAACACAAGGTGTCCCATATGACAACAAGATAAAGTGATGTAGTGACGACACCGAGGAGACACTCCCCCATTACGGGGTTGTTTACCGTAACCAAAATCTACTAAGCAAATACACAAAGACCTGGGAGGGAACCCTTCAAGGGAAAAGGTCACCCCCAGAAAGGGGCTACTGTTGGTAAATCAAGGTCTGTACTCGGTGGTACAAATAATCTCAATAATTTATTAAATATATAGTACTACAAAACAAAATAAAAAATGTCAATACATGTGATGACATAAAAAACGTGGCAGAGCTGATGGGTGAAAAGGTATACTATCGCCTCGGCAATATAGTATGTCAGACTTACAAACAAAGAACATATAACAAACATATAACAATGAAACTCAGACAGTCCGGACACATGAGTGCTGCTTCTGTGATGGTTCACCAGGGTAAACCCCTATAGTTAATATTTAGATAAGTTATACGGTAGGTGTATGCCTGATGAATAGGTGAACAAATCACAGAGGTGACACTACGGGGAGGGGGAACAGGCTGAAATTGGAAATGCCCTGAATGGGTCTAGAATGAAAATGCTAAGTGGGCTGCTGTTGTATGACACAACGGGGCAAAAATGGAGCCCGCTATCTGGCAAGATTTGCCTTGCATGCAGTATCCAGAGCAATCAATGTAGATGTTCAGGGTTTGAACAGGAATTGGGGATGGCAGTTCTACTGATAGTAGTTGAACCCGGCGGGTTAAATGCATATACAGTCCCACTCCTGTGTCGTGGACTCTGAGAGATCGAGGCAGTTCCCAGTATAAATCACAGTTCCTACGAGGAGAGTTCAGTGACAAGATATACTAGTCTGTGAAACTTGGCACAATTTGTAATTTGGAAAGATCTTACCAGCTGTGTGAGCCGCGATATGGGAAGTGACAAGTGCTCTTCCAATTGCTTGCAGGGATTGCATTCAGATGTCTGACATTCCCAATAGATGTGGGGACATGTCACTGTGAGATGGAATCCTCAGACGTGCGGCATGAGAGGCAGATAATTCGCTTTGTTGTGTTGTAGGCTATTGCCTGTATCAGTGCACACTGAACCAGCCAAGATCGAGGAGAGTCCATTCAGCCGTGGAGATTTCCTCCGTCACCCGCCCCCAGCTGGGAGGGGGAGTGTGTGGATGTGTCTAGCGTCTGAGCGTGATGACGTCAACGCGTTTCGCAGATGACTTGCGTAGCTTCGTCTGGACGCTTGGAGGTGGGCAGTGCATCGCTCCTTCTTATGTGCGTTGTTGTGCACGCCCACTCTCCTGAACTAAAAGTTCTAATATTGATCTCGGAGTGTATGTTTGCAGCAACATGTAATGTCCATAAAGACTGACAGATACAGATGTGGAATGCAACAAAAAGGGGGGACGTTTTTTATATATCGGAGAGATTGTTCTGCTTGAAAAGTCATTGTTGCTAGGTGTGGTCGTAGTGTATACTCCGCTTTATTATGTATACAGATAAGAGAGTAAGTCATTGCTCCTATAATAAGGACTTTTACCACCGGACTGTTCAGCCCGATATATATTTAATTAGTGTAAGGGGAGACATTGACATAAAACGGAGAAGACGACCACATAAGTAGACAACAGGACGGACCCGATACAAGTAATAGTAATAATGATCAATCTCCTATCATGATTGGGGAGCGGAGGGATTATAAACAGATCTCCTTGGGAGATAAGATGATATCAAGGATTGTACTTAGATGATAACCATAGTATGCGGGGGGACATAAGTTGTACGATAAACGTCGCTGTATACAGTAAGTACAGTGGTCAGCGAGGTAAGTTTAATCTCACATGATCTCTCAGTTGTGTGTTAAGTAACCAACATACTGAATAATTAGGGCCATATCCAATGGACATAATAAGCCATGTGTAAAGTATGATAGGAAATAATGAAAAAGGTTTTGGGTAAGTATGGTATGGAATGATTAATTGGAATGGAAATAGCTAGAGAAAGGATTGCATACTGAGTTCAGTGTTGATTCCCAGTGGCGCCAAAGATTTCAAAGTGTATATCCACCACTTTTCTTTTTGGACCAACACCTTATCGAAGTCACCTCTTCTCGCCGATAACCTCAGGGCATATATGCCTTTTACCCTAAGGCCATCGGGTTTGCCCCCATGATATTGTAAGAAGTGTTTGGCTATTGGACTGTCATGGAATTTTTCCACATATCCAGTTTTTTTGCGTTTCTCCTCCTCTTTTTCTTCGTTTTTATTGTCCCTAATGTGTTCACCTATCCTCACTCTAAGTTGTCTCTTAGTCTTGCCCACATAAATTTTCGGACATGGGCAGGTGAGCATGTAGATAACTCTCTCTGTGGTGCAATTGATGAGACCCATAATCTTGTAGGTATTCTCACCCTTTGCATCGCAGAAGGTGTCTGTCCTCTCAACAAATGGGCACATTTGGCATTTGCAGCATGGGAACATTCCATTGCTGCGGGGGTATTTGTATTGTATTTTATTTATGTATTTTTCCATCCGGAGCGTGTGTTGCACCCATGTCTTGGACGAGGGAGGCTCTCTCGACTTCCACTGTATGAGAATGAGCTTTCTTGCCTGAAACAGTGCCCTGGCAAATGCTACCCTGGTGGTCTCCTCCGTTATTGCCCCCTCAAGAATGCCGAGCAGGTAGCACAGTGGGTCCAATGGAACGTTAGTCTGGAACACCGAATTCAGCGTAGCCAGGACCTCCGTCCAATACCTATGGAGCTTGGGGCACCGCCAGAGTAGGTGGATCAAGTCCCCCTGTGCCGCCCTGCAGCGTCCACAAGCGAATCTGGAGCCCTGCCCATTTTGAAAAGTCTAGCCGGTGTGAAGTGCACCCTTAGTAGGATATAGAGTTGGGAGACCCTTTGTGAAACGTTTAGCGAGCAGATGTTTACGGCCAGCAATGCCTCCTCCCACCTTTCACCCTCAATGGGCCCCAGGTCCGTCTCCCATTGCTCTGCAATTCTCATGGGGTGCCCCTCCAGAAATTACGTCAGGAGCATGTTGTAGCACTGCGAGATCATGCCCTTAGTGTCCCGTGCAGAACTCACCACTCGAAAGATCGGCGTGGGGGACTGGGCCCAGTCCACAGCCGCTCCCTGCGCCCTCACTGCATGCTGCAGTTGCATGTAGTAAAATTGCATGTTGTTTGGTAAGTTGAATCTGGCCTTGAGCTCACTAAAAGGAAGCAACGCCCCCCCCCCTGAAGACATGTCTAAGGTGAGTAACCCCCAACGACCCCCATCTGCGACCCTGGTCAAGCTTAGCCAGCTCCCCATAGGAATCATTCTCCCACAGGGGGCTAAATTCGGTGAACCCCTCCACGTTTTGAAGCTGTCGAACCTTATTCCAGATCTGCTGGACCAAGGCAAATGTGGGCATACGCTTGTTAGGCTTCTGAAACCTTCGAGCCTCCAACCCCTCAGGTATCGTGGTCACCCCCGAGCCCCGCAGCATAAGCCTGGCCGCAGAGGATCCGGGTGATGGCCCCAACACCCCTATTAGATGCTGAAGCTGTGCCGCTAGGTAATACAACCAGGGATTGGGTAAAGCTAGGCCCCCTCCCTCCTTCGGGCGCTGTAGTTGTTCCAACTTTATCCTAGGGGTTTTGGTGTGCCACAACAACTGTCTGAAGAGAGAGTTGACTACTCGGAATATTTTAAGGGTAATGACTATAGGCGTATTGTGGAGAAAGTATAGCAGTTGTGGCATCAGTATCATTTTAATGAGGTTCGTTTTACCCGCTAGGGACATTTTCAATTTGTTCCAGATTCGGATCTTGTCCCTGAAATTGGACAGCAAGGGGTATACATTCAGTTTGCAATAATCTGTTATTGTTGGAGATATCCATACTCCCAAATATTTAAAGGAGGGCACTACAGGGACAGAGCAGGGTAAGCTACTCCCGGGCGCCAGTCCCCCATCAAGGAACATCAGGGCCGATTTTGTCCAGTTAATGGTCAGCCCCGAGAACCGGCCAAAGTCCGTAAGAATGGACATAACCTGTCGCAGGGAACCCTCTGTGTCCTCCAGGCAGAGGAGCATATCGTCCGCATAGAGCATGATTTTTTCATGCATGTCACCGTATCGAAACCCCCGGACCGCCTCGCAGTCCCTCACCAGGGCCGCAAGGGGCTCGATGGCCAAGGCAAAGAGCAGGGGGGACAGGGGGCAGCCCTGCCTGGTCCCCCTGCCCAGAGCGAAAGCATGGGACATCCTATCCGCCATTCGTATTGCCGCCTTTGGTGTGGCGTACAAAAGTCTCACCCACCTCAGGAATCTAGGGCCGAAGCCAAATTTAGATAACACCGCCCAGAGGTACCGCCAGCCGACACTGTCGAAGGCCTTGTTGGCATCTAGCGACAACAGTGCCCTATTGCCGGCGGAGTCTGAGGGAGTCTGCATGTTCAAATAGAGCCGTCGAAGGTTCGTCGCAGTTGACTTTCCGGGCATAAACCCCGCCTGGTCGTGGTGTATAATAGACAGAATGAATTTGTTCACCCGCAGGGCCAGAATTTTCGCCAGTATTTTCACGTCGCTTTGCAGGAGAGAGATGGGCCTATATGACCCAGGATCCAGTGGGTCCTTGCCCGCCTTAAGTAATAGAATAATGTTTGCCCTCGCCATGGAGGGGGGCAAGTCTCCCGAATCAAACGAGGAGTTGAACACCTCCAGTAGCTTAGGCAACATCACCTCCCCATACTGAGTGTACACCTCCATGGGTATACCATCATCCCCTGGTGCCTTACATGTAGGGAAGGAGGCCGCCGCCTCCCGGAGTTCCTCCAGGGTAAGCGGCTTCTCCAGCTCAGTCCTCGCCGCGTCACTTAGGACCGGGAGAGCCACAGCATTAATGTAACCCTGCAGCTCCCCGTCAGTAAAATCATCTCTTGATTTGTATAGGTCTGAATAGAAAGTAGATAACTCTGACAGGATTAGCTCCGGTTCGTTCACCAGCCATCCCCCAGCACCCCGGATCGCTCCTATGGCGGGGGACGACTGTTGCGATCGGGCAATTCTAGCCAGCAAGCGACCCGTCTTTTCCCCCTCCTCGTAGTAGGCCTGCTGGGTGAAAAAGCGCTTGCGCTCCGCTGCGGAGGATCTCAGCCGGTCCAGGGAGTCCTGGGCCGACATCCATGCCTCCCTCGCGGATTCTGTGGGGTCTACCACATAGGTCAGTTCCAAATGCTTTACCTGGTCCTCAACTTGCTCCAAAAGAGCAGACGAGTTGCGTTTTATGGATGCAATTTCCTCAATAAATGTGCCCCGCAAGGCCGCCTTAAAGGCATCCCAACCCAGGGCGCGGTCCTCCCCTCCCCAATTCTCCACAAAGTACTGCTCTATCCGGCGGGCAACCTGCTCATGGGATGTAAAAAGTTTTAGCCAGAAGGCGTTCAGTTTCCACGGGGCTCTAGGCAGTGAGGACACCGGACGGGTAACCATGTGTGCCACCAGTGGAGAGTGGTCTGATACCCCCCTAGGAAAATACTCCACCCTAGGGATCATATGGAGAGTCTGAGGAGACCCCACACACAGATCAATACGGGACAGGGACCCATGCGTTTTAGAAAAACAGGAGAACTGTTTGGTCGCTGGGTTTCTGGCCCTCCATATGTCTAACCACCCCACCTCACCCAGCAACCTGCTCAGCATTGTTCCCCGGCCTCCCTGAGGTACCTGGGTTGGGGGGTGCCTATCCACTACAGGATCCATGCATGCATTAAAGTCTCCCATAATCAAAACTGGAACTTCTGGCTTGTTTTCCAGGTAAGATAAAAGAAGCTGCAGCACCTCTCTTGAGAAGGGGGGGGATATATACAAAGGCTAGTACCACAGTCACCGTAAATATCTTACAATATAGAAATACATATCTACCCAAAACATCAATTGCAGCATCTATTTCCTGGTAGGCCAATGAGCTGTGCACCAACACACTCACCCCCCGCGAATACATGGTGTGAGTGGAGTGGTACGCCTTGCCCACCCAGGGAAATCCCAGACACCCAACCGTGTCCCGTGTGAGGTGAGTCTCCTGCAGCCCCACGATGGCTGGAAGGAATTTTTTCAGGCCCGCACGAATCATAGTGCGTTTTAACGGATCGTGTACCCCTCGCACATTCCAAGTCACTATCGGGGTGGTGGCCATGGCAGAATTAAGCGGTAGTCAAGGTCCAAGGCCCAAGGCCCCAGGGTCATCACGGGTTCACCGGGTCTCACCCCTGGCTCACCCATGTCCTGCAAAAAACCGAGCATCAAATGGTGTACTTTTGTGAGCAATAAAAGAATAACAGTATGTGATAAAGGATAGATCAAAAGGGTCCACAAACCAGCCTCAGCCGAGGCAAAGGGGGAGTCCTCCCACCACCCCCCCGTGCGTGGACCAAGTAGACGTTGCGTGCCAACAGGGCACCAAGGAACAAAATCCCCCAACTGGGGTGAGTCACTGGCACCGCGCATCTTGCGGGTGCATGCCCCCCACTGTAGCATAGAGTCCAGTGGAGGTGAATTTTCAGTTGCTGAAGCTCTCAATAAACGCTGCTAAAACAAAGAACAAGTAAAATCCCAGGTAGTAACTTATCTGGTCTGCGGCGAGCACTTCAGCGTGTCTTACGCAGGCATGGTCTCAGTCTCCTCTGTCATCCTCTCGGCGTCTCCTCAGGTCATGTTCGTTGTGATCCGGCCACTGCGCGGCCTCCGCCGCGGATTCAAAGAAGGTAGCTTAGCCTCTCACCGTAACCCGCAACTTGGCTGGGAACATCATGGCATAGGTAACTGGTATCTTTTGCAGGCGCTTTTTAACCTCAGCAAACTTGGCTCTTTTGCGTTGCACTTCTGCCGAGAAGTCTGGATAGAACGATATCCGCGCTCCATTGTAGTGTATTGAGCCCCTCTCCCTGGCCAGCCGCAGGATAATTTCCCTGTCACGGTAATTCAGGAGCCTGGCCAGCATTGATCTAGGGGGGCCGCCAGGGGGAAGAGGCCTAGGAGGCGTACGGTGCGCTCTCTCCACTGCAAACAGCGCAGTAAAGGCCTCCCTGCCAAAAATGTCCTGGAGCCATGTTTCAACAAATGATGTGGGGTCCCTACCTTCCACTTTCTCCGGGAGCCCCACTATACGGACATTGTTCCGTCTCAGGCGGTTCTCAATGTCGTCCGTTTTTGCGGTGGCTTGCGCGGACTGTTGCAGTGCGGCCCTGGCATCCCTGGTCAGGGGGGGAAGCGCGTCCTCCATATCGCTGATTCGGCCCTCAACCGCTGTGGTCCTCTCCCTGATCTTCTGGAGGTCATGGCGCATGAGGGACACAGTCTCAGTAAGTTCCCCAAACTGCAGCTTCAGGCCATCCACTGATGCAGTAACCGAGGTCGTGCATCTCTGCACCGCCCTGAGGATTTCACTAAGTGTAGGCTGCGGGGCATCCTCCTGCATCTCCCCAAATAGGTCCTGCATAGTGTCAGGGGGACTTTCGAGCGGCAGTGTGTCATCCATAGTCGAGTCGCCATTTTGGCCCTGTACTCTCTGCGTCCACGTAAGTTGCGATGGTAACGGTGGAGCTGGTGGGGCCCTGCAGTTTCTGCGTATAGTATATCATGTCCTTAGGTGGGTCTCTCCCCTGGGGTCTCTGTGCCTTAGGAGCCTTACCGCCAGCCTCTGGATGTTTATCGGCTCCACGTGCTGCCTTCTGCATCGGAGAGACCCCGGCGCCATCTTGAGTGTCCATGGCTGCTGCAGACGCGGCTCCCTTCTCCGGTTTGCGAGTCATCCGGGCCACGGTGAGCGCTCAAACACCCTCCGGTATGGTCAGCGTATCCGTGCAGTGCCGGTGGATCGGTCGCCTTGCTCTGTTAGCGTCGGGAAAAGGATCGGTGTAGGATCACGAGCGGGAGCTCCGTGCAACGCGACTGTTCACATGCCCTTCCAGGCCACGCCCCTTCCCTATCTATCTTGATCTCTCTCTCTCTCTCTTTCCCTATCTATCTCGATCTCTCTCTCTCTCTTTCCCCATCTATCTCGATC